>NC_135188.1:29413418-29693418 GCF_041146795.1 Maylandia zebra | reverse complement strand
ATGACCTTGTTTCAATGGCAAATACAGCAGGAGGCACGCAAAGTTGAAGGAATTTCCCTAGAGCAGCTGTCCATGCAGGACTCAGATGGTGACACGTATGTATACATGAACGAAAGCATTACCCTGACCAGTGGTTAGTTGAATAAAGATCAGTGTCATAGAATTAGGTGAGAAGATTAAATAGTAAACTAAAAAGTAGAGATACAATTGTATGGGCAGACAGAGCTAGGTCAAAGTAAAAAGCTACATGGGTGAAACTACTAAAAGTCAAGGCTGATCAGCTGAAACAGGTTAAAGTAACAGAACAGTGGAAGGCTAAATAGCACCCCCCCAGCAAATGTATAGCTAAATGGTTAAAAGCTAAAAGGTTCCAATATCTACAGTTATCCGGTAAAGTGACATAAATATGAAAATAAGCTAATGGATCATTGATTTTTAAACAGTTAGATAAACATATTGGGTGAAGAGTTTACAAAGACAAAAGCAAACAATTGAAACGGATCAAAATATTCAAATGGTTGGGAAAAAGATGATTAAATGGTTATAATATGCAAAGGTAATGGATAACAGGTTGGAGCGGTTGGAAAACAGGTAGAGAAGTCACACGAACACTAGGTGAAAGTTATTGTTTTTAGGGTAAACAATTAAGCAAAAAAAAAAAAAAAAACCGCAGACAAAGGTGGAAATCATTGAGGAGCAAATGGAAAATAGCTCTAACAGGCCTACTTGGCTAAAAGTGCAGAATAATTATTAGAAATCACACAAATGTACAGTAAGCCTGACCCAAACACTATGAACAGCATTTCTGTGGATTTCTGCTGCAGCTGACCTTTTTACTCCTTCCACCAGATTCCTTCACATAGCAGTAGCAAAAGGTCTGCGTGCTCTGGCTTACGTGCTCTCTGCAAAAATGGCTGGAACTTGCTTTCTGGACATTAAAGAACACAATGGGCAGGTAAAGACATTCAGTGGCTTGTGATTGATGGTGGTTTTCATACATCAAGACACATTAACCTGTAAGCTGTGTTTCCACAGAGCCCTCTCCAGATCGCGGCTACCACCAATCAGTACTTAATTCTCCAAGACCTCATGGCTCATGGAGCTCAGGTCAACACGAGAGACTGCTGGGGCCGTGCTCCTTTGCATGTGTGTGCTGAGAAAGGCCACTATCTCACTCTGGGGGTAAGAAATCACTATCAGTATTTACCTACCTACCTGCATATGTATATATAGATTAAATGCTGATTAAAAGTTAAAGCATAAACTTAAAGTTGACCTCTTTAGGCTTCAAATATTCACTAATTTAATCTAAATCATTCCATTGCTAAGCAGTGTAAGATTATACTGTCTAGCAACTTTTCAGAGCATTGCTTTGGATCAACACAAAATTTTTAAGTTAGCTTTAAAAATTCTCAAACTTTAATTGCTGCTATCAAATACAAAGTGGCTATACAGTGTAGACATTTACCTAACAAACGAAATTCCCTGCACTAATCCCTTTGGGATTGCATCAGAACGGCATCTGGTGTTCTTGTTGATGCAAAATAAGAAAAATATTTGTGGTTGTTTCTATAGCAACAACAGGCTTAAACACACAAGTTTAAGATGTAAAAAAGGGTGATTGTTCAGAGTATAGTATTCCCATGATACAACAGTAGGACAAAGTAACAGATACTGTCGTATCTCCTAGCGAGATGGGAGTGGCACACCTGTCTCACTATTGCCCCAATCCAGGGCGTGAAGCTCTGCTGGCAAATGACACCTTGTGAGTAAATGAGCCACGCCCATGGAAAACGGCATTAGGTGATACCTGGGGATTGAGAAAGGCTGGCTAAACTCCAAACGCAGGATTCATTTCTTTTGTAAAACATAATTCAGCTTTCATAATAAAGTCTGAAGATTTTCACTGAAACCACAACACCAAGTCGCATAGATGACGACAGTCTTGCCACGTTTAAGCATCACAGGGCCAGAATTGGGACAGCTTTCCTCAATGGAGTGCTTACAAGTAGGGGAAACAGAACTTTCTGATTCTGAGCAGCAAAACCAGAGGGTTTAGTGTCAAAGAACTAATCAAATGTCATAACCTAAACAGGAGACAGATATCGGTGTAGGTCAGTAATCCAGTGGTCATTGTAGGCGCTGAAACTGGCAACTAGACATACTTCAGTTTTCAAAGATGATCGGAGTCCCATATTTTTTAACCCCTAGTATGGTTACTACCGTAGAGTGTGTCCTGAGAATTGCTGACCCATCCCATTCATTGTTAAGAGTTAACAAGAGTTCTGCCATAAAGACAATATTTGACGTCCTCCCCTGTACCCCTATTGACGAGTTCTGACACTTCAGTATATATCATTAAATTCAAGGGTTACTCCTAGTAAGGTTTCTAGAGGGTAAAGAGTTAAGGCTGCATGATAACAAACCCACTAAAGGTTTAACTGAAGAAGGCTCTTGGATGACAGGTCTTCTAAAACAAGAAATTGAGTAAGTCTTTAAGTCTTGTCTTGAAGACTATAAAAAAAGAGGCCTTCATCTCAAGCCCTTAAGACAACAGAGATACACAACTCATCTTGTTAATGTATAACATGCGTATTGCTGAGAGTTAATGTGAAACACGTTGCCTGCTTCCTCAAATGTACCAGAGACCTTTGTCTTATCACATGGCGCCAAAATTAATAATAAACCCGGACTCTGATCCACTTCCCCTGCAACTGTGACAAATGTAGGCCAAATAACGTTTTGTCAGAATAGAATTTAGTGTTGCAGTCATGCTTTTTTTTTCTAGTTGTATTAAGAATATTTTCTTAATCTCACTCATATTTCCGCAGGGCATCTGGAAGGCCTTAAAAGGAAATGGGGAACTGATCGATGTAGAAATGTTCAGTTACGATGGTGAGTATGTTTTTGTGTGACTGAAAACTTTAGGATGCTTAAATGCCTTTTTTGTGATTAAATTCTGTAATTTGTTTCTGTGTCTGGAAGGTTTGACTGCTCTTCATTTGGCCGTCTTGTCTCACAACAATGTTGTGAAGGATCTGAGGAACCTGGAAAATCCCTGCACATTCATGACCGCGGAGCTGGGGCAGCGAAAGCGCTTGTACTTTGAATGTATCAAGATTCTGCTGAACATGGGCGCCTCCTGTGGGACAAAGGTAAGTATTACCACTTCAGGGGAACATTTAGCTGGCTTGGTCCTGCTCCACACCAAACTGCTCGGGTTTTCCCGTCTCTTGTGGTTTGGTTTAAGATACAGTGATCTAAATTTCCAGTCTGGTTTTCATTTGGTTTATTTTTAATCTCTCCAGGATCTGAAAAGTGGGCGGACTTCTCTCCATATGGCTTCTGAGGAGGCAAATGTGGAGCTGCTGAAGATTTTTCTTGACCAGCCAACAATGCTGTCCATTGTAAATGTTAAGGTATGCCTACTGTTTCATGACAAAGAATATGTTTAGGGTGGATTGCTGCCTTTTACAAGAAACCAGAGAGAAAGTTTCCCAGCTGTCACAGCTCCAAACTGCGCCCATAAAAACTACACAAACAGTAACATGTGGTGTCTTTTCCACTCCTTTCAGACGTTCAGTGGAAACACGGCGCTGCACATCGTCAGCTCTCTGACCAATCACAAAACTCAAGCCGAAGCGGTGAAGCTGCTTATGAGAAAGGGAGCCGATCCTGGGATTAGGAACTTAGAAAATGAGCTGCCGTCTCAGCTGGTACCTGAAGGTCCTGCTGGGGAAAAGGTAAGGGTGTCACTTCACATACATGCTGGAGGAATTGCAGATGGCACTGTTTGCTGACTGAAATCAAAATCAAATTTTTTTCCTGCAGGTGCGGCAGATCCTGAAAGGAAAACATGTTAATGCTTAAATAAAGCTGAAGAACACTGTCAGTCAGACAGTTGAGTATGATAAATATGATTTGCCAAACAAGGCAGATGGTGGTTGTTTCAGTGAAACATGTCGAGTTGTTCATTACGGTGTAATGCTTACAAAAAAAAAAAAAAAAAAAAAAGTACTTATGTAAAATTTTTGTTACTTTTATCAAGTAGGGTCAGTGTGATTATTCTTTACAGGTTTTAAGAGTTTGGAAAGGAATCTTGGGGTTGTTTTTTTAAATTTTTGAATATTTTAGCACCAAGTGAAATCCTTTTGTTAATGCAGTGGAAAATATTTACCCATCTCATCAAGAGATAGTACCTTGAAAGGTATCAAATGATTTCTTTTTTTCCCCGGCATATTGGGCCAAAATGTAACAACTGGTGCATCCCTCATCAAATCTACACTTAATTTTCTAAGCTTAAATCTTTGTAAGAGTTCTAATCCTAAATATCTAGGTAATGTTTTGATAATGATATGCAAAATGTGGGGAAAAAAAAAAATCACTGAACCAACTTTTTTCTAACTATGCAATTACACTGTGTTGTTTTTGTCTTCATGACTGTGTGTTATTGTAAAGGTAACTATTGTGATGTGTGAATTGTCTTGTTTTACATTTTTAGTTAAGTTTCAACTATATGGTTGTAAATAGGAGGGGTGATACAGAATTCTGGGACTCTGCCTCATATACATATTAAAAAATCAAACAGGCATGATTTAAATTTGGGCAATCACCTGTTAATGTCTTATGTGCATCTCCAACACATTGTGGAAAACCTCCAACTCCAATTTTGGAGAAATGGACGAAGTCACCTGGAGGAAAATTTGACTAATATGGTGCCGAATCCCAGAGTTTTTACTACAATTTCTAATTTTCTAAACATTTTATTAATGTTACTGCATGTGATTTGCGTTTTCTCAGTACTTAAAAGTAATGAAGTACACAAAACATTTTAGGATTTGTTGCTGTTAATGATGAAATGTCAGAAATCATGTACAGAGGGGAAGGTGGTGGTTACAATCTGTCCAAGGACTGATTTTCTTCACACAATGATGTAATCACTGTCAAATATAAATATAGAAAAAAAAAAAAACCAAGCTGGACAACAATAAAGTCTCTTAGTCTTGGCAATTTGGCTCTAAGATCCTCTTTGTCCTTCAAACTAGTTGACCTTGGAGTTTAAGCATGCTTCGGCTGAATTTATTTCTTCTTCTTCTCCTGTGTGGTGGTGAACCACTGGTCCAGCAGCTTCTTACTATAGTAGATCTGCCAGCCGTGAACCTGCACGGCGATGACGATCACCAGGTACATGACTGACACGGCGCTGAAGCCGAAAATGAAACGGTATGCTTTGCCGTGGCGATAGAGCTGCTGAGCCACGGGGAACATCTCCATGCTGCCGTAGATCAGTGGCGCCACACAAAAGAGCCCGGCGCTGATCATGGAGATGACCAGGTAGCTGATGTTGTTACGGGGCAGTGCCAAGAAGCTGAAGACTGTGGGTATTATGCTCAGTAAGTAGGGGTACTCCCACTGGTATGGAGAGGCCACCACCTTGTGGGACACCAGGTTCAGCTGGCTTACCGTCACCTGAGAAAGAAATGAAAACACATTCAACTTTTACAGAACGTAAAACATGCTTCTGCACAAGAATGCTTACCTGAGCTGCCATCAACACCCAGATCAACAGATGGACAATGTTGAGCTTACGGATTTCAGACTTCAAGGAAACACTGTGAACATAAAAGAAATAATAAAAGAAAGACCAATCAGATGTTAGATTTTAAACGACTCAAAATTTAGTGGATCAAAGTCTCCTAAATACAGAAACCTTTGCATAGCAACAAATCACTCACTCAGAAGAATCTCTTAGATATAAATTACTATATACTTATTTAAGCAGGCCGATGCTTCTGATGTCTCAGAAACAGTACTTCTCAAAAGGCTGTATTTGCTTTGGCTTGTCCATCCAGAAGGAGTATGAGCTTACGCAACTGCAAGAAGCCTGTGGGTCCATGATTCAAAAGAATCACGACTTCTCCTGCAGCATTACTCAGAATTTATTCAAGCTTACAATGATCACCTTGACCGACATTGTGCTCAAAGTCATATTTGTTGTTTTACAAATAATAACTTGTGAAACGAGATGAGATAATGACCACATCCCGTCCCAGGTCAGACAGGTTGTGCAGCGTAACTTTTCCTTTAAATGTTGATCACTAATACATACAACCACTGCAGAATCATCAGTATCTCTGTACGAGGCATGACCTGGACTTTTCCTGAAAGTTTGACGTGTATGAGCTGAACAGGAATGGAGGCAGCAGAGTCCCCATTGGAGCTTCTGCACATCACCAAATTAGATGAGCCACCACCCTAATTAGATATACTACCTTACAGACTGGCTGCAGTAAGTAGTCCATGAGATGCTGGACATGTTGACATGTTCCTGTAGCATCTCTCTCAGTAGCTCTTGAGAATAGTCTCTCCAGCTGATAGTTGTGACGCCAAATGAGATACTACTGACATTCTGGTTTTAGAACAGCTGTACTGCTCTTTTTAGCTTTTCAAATTAGTAGTTTAATACTTAAGACCAGTGAAGCTTGTTTTATTATTTGATTTGAATGATCAGGACTGTACACTGATGAAAGAAAGCCTTGAATGAACTGAGGTATACATTTTTATACTGTCATCTATATCAGTTTAGTTAACAGGGCCCTAGTTAACACTTAGCAGCTTTTAAACGAATTAAAACTAAAGTGATTCCAGATAAACACTACTAATGTTTAATTACTTGGGCACTTAAGTTAAAATATTAAAAAAATTAAATAAATATAATTCCTTAAGAGTTGAATTTGGGGATTATTGCTCATTTAATGACAAATAAATGAACCTCATCTGGTAGTGAGAGGCGACCCGCTCCCGGTGCTGGTAGTCACTGCCATCTGTGCCCGCTGCTCTTGGACCAGCCCGAGAAGCCATGATGGATATCTGAAGGCAAAACATGTCAGGTTTAACATCATCTAATGTCTAATTACACATCAGTAAGCCAGTCATTTCCAGCAATGAGCTGACTGCTCAGTCAGTCATGCAATACCGTTACTCTTATATTTTACACTTTAAAAGCTTCACGTTTGCGTTTGTAAAAGTGACAAAGCTCTAAAACGAGGGTGGAAGGGGAGTTTGCTCTTATTAAATCGCGGCATACAGGTGTTTAATTCATTAGTTATCTGCTAATGCTGCTAATGTGGCACGGGGAGCGTTTAAGAGTACGCTCCTGTTTCCCACTCTGCATGTCAGCTTAAATGTTTCAGAAGATACTTCGTTTTTACTTCAGCTGCCATGACTTATGTCGATAAGTTGAGTTACAAATTGTTTGGGAATGGCTAGGCTAGCAAGCTAATGCCTGTGAGTGATTCACTGCTACTGTAAGTCAAACAAAAGTAGTGTTAGCGAGAGATAAATACGAGTCAGACCACCGGCAATGGCATTATGTCGTCTGTTGAGACATCTGATATATACAACGGCACTTACCTTTTATTTTCTGCTACAGAATAAAAGCATTTAACCGTTAAAAACCTGGTTAACAACGGCTACAGAGCAGCTAGCTGGCCAGCTTCATACAAGGAAAGAGGGATGACAGACAGAATGTATGACGTGTCAAACCCTGATTGGTCTCTATCTTCTTGCTTTCCTGTGACTGTCATATGTTAACCATTTAATTCCTCTGATAAGCAGATTGCATTTCTCTGGATGATCTGATGACAACACACTGACACTGCTGCAGTCATAGGCTATTTTATTTTAAACATAAACTCACTGGCCACTTTATTAGGTGCTCCTGTTCTATTGCTCTTTACTGAAACATGTAATCAGACAAATAATTAATGTATTTAGGCATGTATACAGTCAAGATGACCTGTTAAAGCTCAATGCGAGTGTCAGAATAGTGAATAAAGGTGATTTCAGTGCCAGACAAGCTGAACATTTCAGAAACTGATGATTTACTGGGATTTTTCCACAAATGAAAAATTGTGGAGATCAGAGGAGAATGGTCAGACTGCACTGAGCTAATAGGAGGGCAACAGTAACTCAGACAACCACTCTGAATGCACAAGATGCCAAATGTTGGCCTACAGATAAGCTGCGGCAGCAGACGACCTCACCAGGTGCCGCTCTTCTCAGTGAAAATTAGACAATAGAAAATTGCCTGGTCTGATTTCTGCTGTGATATTTGGACCCCTCAGTGCCAACTGAGGATTGTTTAAATGTCACAGCTTGCCTGAGTATTATTGTTGACCATGTCCAGTCCATCCCACATGACCCCTTATGACCTATCTTCTGATGGGGGCTTACAGCAGAATAATGTGCAATTTCACAAAGCTCAGATCATCTTTAAACTGGTTTCTTGAGCATGTTAATAAGTTCACAGTAGTCATCAGATCTCAATCCAGTAGAGCATCTTCGAGATGTGGCAGAACATTTTGAGATTAACATTTTGGATGTGCAGTTCACATATCTGCGGCAATTGTGTGATGCTGCCATGTCAATATGGTCCAAAATCTCTGAGGAATGTTTCCAGCACTTTGTTGAATCTATACCACAAAGAATCAAGTCCAGACATGGTCCAGTTCAATTTTGCTGTGTTGATTAAGGTCTTGGCTACATGTTTTTCATTCTTGTTGATTGTTATTGGTGTAGGAATCTATAAAGCACAATGTTTTTGCTTTGCAAAGCACAAACATCATCTTAAAAATTAGGTCAAGACGAAATTTTATTTATTTTTTAATTTTTTTTAATTTTTTATTAAACCATCATATTGCCAAGAAAAAACAACAAAGATCAAAATTCACGTATTTACAGCACAGTTTTTGTCTGAAAATAAAGGAATATTAGGAAAAGTACTTTTAAAGAATGTCATACCAAAATGGCTTATCCTCAGTTTGGAAAAAACAAACAAACAAACAAAAAAAAAAACCCACCCAAACAACCAAAGAAAAAAAGTGGCACAGTCATATGAATGGGTACTGCTATTTTATGTGTCCTGCATTTTGGAATGAATTCTCTATTTAGTGTTCAACACACAAGACAAATCCAAGTAATCAGTAGTCAGACAAATAAATTACAGAGAATACTGACAAACTCACACATACCTTTCAGTTTATATTTATTACAAAAAAACAACAAAAAACTAAGGACATCAAAGGGAAAATTCAAACTACTGTGGACAAAACAAACATGTATATTTTTTTGCTGTTCTGTTTTGGACTGTGTGGACTGGTGTGAAATTTAATAAAATAGCCAATGGTTATGTTATTGTTAAGTGAATAAGTGTGGTAAAATGCATATGAATATCTTTTCATATTAAAAAGCTCAACAATACAAAAAACAAAAAAAGTCTAACAATAATTTAATAATTACATGATGAACCCTAATACATAACCCAACTGTAATTTATAACTAAGAAAAATAAAGTGATAGGTTCTTACATGCCCAGTATGCGGTTTATAATTGTAGAACAGAAACTGCTGTCCTGTCAAGTGAATAAAAAGAAGATATACTGTAAATCTGCACTGTATGAGGAGTTATCAGAATCCATGATATACTCTCTGTAGATGAATATAATAATATATGTGTAATTAAGACAATGGAATGGCTAAAAGCCAAGTGATTTATCATAACATTTATATACAAATTTTGGCCATGGTTTTATAACTTCCCTTTCTGATATTTCTTTGTAAGTAAATAGAGTTGTGGTACATACAGTGTTGTTATATTAATAATAATAATAATAATAATAATAATAATAATAATAATAATAATAATAATAACTACAGTAAGAACTAAAGAAGATCTTCCCAATTCTCGATGTAACCCGTTTAACTTGACCTACATTGTACCTTGTGACTTAAGTAGTTTTATTTACATTATGGTCAGATCTGTGCTATTATTCTCACCTTTTTTTATATTTTATTACATAATGTACAGTAGGTATCCAGAAAACGTGGAGTGGACATACTGACCAGCATAAAGTCCTGCTGCCTGCTCCGATGGTAGCTGTATATGCACAGTGTCTCCTTTTCTTAATGGGAGTACAGCACTCCCTGAAGCCTGATCTAGCAATCCCTTTTTATACTCATCATAAGTGTACATAACTGGCTCATTATTCTTCATCAGTGCCACCCACACATTACTTCCTTTGCAGTGTACGTTGTAAGAAAAGTAGTAGATCCCTGGTATGCTACAGGTAAAAACACCATTCTGAGGACTGTAGTCCTGATTGCCATTGTGCAAGAGTTTGTCAAAGATGACAGGGGAACCCACAGGGGGGAATGGATTTGTGAGTTTAGCTGTGAATGCAGGCAGCTCAGGGCCATTTCCACCAATCTCACCTCCATTTGGGTTCTTGTAACCTTGTTTTTGGCCACTGTATGGGCCAGTCATAGGAAGGATCTGTCCAAGGTCAGGAAATGTAGCAGGTTGTCCAGGAGGTCCAGGGGGTCCAGGTTGTCCCGGTTGCCCTGGAAATCCAGGAGGACCACTGGGACCGGGGTTACCTTGTGGACCAACAAGACCTGTGGGTCCTGGGGCTCCCTCACCAGGATAGCCAGGTTTACCTGTTAAGCCTGCATCGCCTTTTCGTCCAGGAAGCCCAGGGGGTCCAATTGGGCCCCCTGGTCCTGCAAGCCCTGGAATACCTTGTGGTCCCTGGGGGCCTTTCTCTCCAGCCTGTCCTCCTTCTCCTCTTGTTCCTGTTAATCCTGCAGCACCAGGGGCACCAGGTAAACCCCTAACACCAGCTTCTCCTTTTGGGCCAGTGGACCCTTGTAAGCCTCTTGGTCCTGGTTGCCCACCCTCTCCTGATCTACCAGGCTGTCCGGGAATCCCTGGAGGACCTGTCTGACCCTTTATTCCTGGATTTCCTCTTGGTCCTATGACACCATCATCTCCTTTTAATCCTGGGAAGCCAAGACTACCAGGAAGGCCTATTGGACCTGGTGGGCCAGGTATTCCACTTGAACCAGTGGGACCAATGACACCTGTGAGACCTGGGTGACCTTTATCACCTTTTGGACCTGGTGCTCCAGGAAGACCAGCATGTCCCTTATGACCCTTAGGTCCTGGAAACCCTGGTTTACCATAACCTGGCAAGCCTGGGTTCCCTGGTAAACCAGGGAGACCTGGTTCCCCCTTCCCTCCAGATACCCCCGGGTGCCCACTGAAACCATCTTTTCCTGGTTTTCCAAATCCTGGTACACCTGGTACGCCTGGTTGGCCTCTTTCACCAGGTGCCCCTGCCAGTCCTGGTTCTCCAGGAGAACCAGGCTTTCCTGGTATTCCTGGATGTCCAGGAAGACCATTCATACCAGGTTTACCAATGCCAGCAATGCCCACCTGTCCAGGTGGACCTGGTGGCCCACCAGGCCCTTTCAAGCCTGGAAAACCAGGTATACCAAGTCCTTTGTCTCCTTTGGGGCCTGGAGGACCAGGAAGCCCAGGCAGACCTTTTTGGCCAGGCTCCCCTAGAGGACCTCGCTGTCCTGGAAGTCCCTGATCTCCTGCTTTTGGAATCCCAGGGAGTCCTGAGGGACCTGGAAGTCCTGGAGGCCCAGGAGGTCCAGTTACGCCTACATCACCATTAGGACCAAGATCACCTTTTGATCCTGGTAATCCAGGTCCTCCAGGTTTTCCTGGCAATCCTGGCATACCAGGTTTTCCAACTCCTGGGTAGCCAGAAGGACCAGGAGGGCCTGGCTTTCCTGGTAAACCTGGCAATCCCTGTCCTGGAAGCCCAGGAGGGCCTTGTGGTCCTGGTGGTCCTGTTGGCCCTGGGGTACCTTGAATTCCTTGCAGTCCCTTTGGGAGACCTTTTACCCCTGGAACAGGAGGGCGTGGACCTTTAGCTCCTCTGGGAAAGGTTTGTCCTGTCAAGGAAAATACTAAAAGAGGTAAGTGTTGACCCACTAAATAATGATCTGACATGATCAGTTATCAGCAGTGTTGGGAAGATTACAGAATACATGCCCCAAAATGTATTTTGTAACATATTCCGTTACGTTACTCAATGAGAGTAACGTATTCTGAATACTTTGGATTACTCAATATATTATCATGCTTTTTTACAACTACATGAATGTCCTATTGCTTTTTGCGACATTACTATTACTATTATGGTTACTCGCCATACCAATAGCAACTAGATTTTTAAATCTTAATATAAAATGAGTAACAGTAGGGTGGACATTTGGTACGGCTGCACTTTTTGCAGTCATCTCGTATAGAAAACTATTCGGTGCGTATATAAAACAGGTCCGTGGCTCTGAACCTTAGTAAAGGGACCTGTGGCTAATATGTCGGGTTCCGTGTCGGGCTCGTAGCCGAAAACTAGCTTTACTTTGTTGTCTGGGTCAACTTTGCTAGCGAGAGACAGAGAGGCGTTGAAAGGCTGCTCCAATGGAACTTATTGTTTCGGAGGAAAACACGAACACAGTGTACAGTGGAGTCTTAATAACGTACTTACAACTGAGCTCGTCAGGCACTCTTTTTGGCTGCAGTTGTTATTATTATATTTACATGCAGTTTCTGCTCACAGAGCAGAAACTGTTTAGATGTTTCTGCTCTGTGACAACTCGTACTTTTCCACTCACCTTTTTCTCCCTCCCTCGCTCACAGACACATAACGGGTATGGCAGTCCATTCTCCCTGCAGCACAGACTACACTGCCCATGAGGCTACATTCTTTAGAGCTATGCCTTTAATACTCTGGCCTATTGCCTTCATATCAAATCATTTTTAAAAATATTTCTTCACGTCATTATGAGACGCGAGATTGAGACACAGGCATTTGAGCCTCTTAATGTGTGTTTTGTTTGGGTTTCCACTGGTGTGGAATTACCAAAAATAGAGAGGGGATAGCCTAACATATGAAACAGGAAAAGAACGCCGTGTAATCCCTTTATTTCAACAAAGTAACTGTATTCTGAATACCACCTTTTTAAACAGTAACTGTAACGTAATACAGTTACTCATATTTTGTATTTTAAATACGTAACGGCGATACATATTCCGTTACTCCCCAACACTGGTTATCAGTAGTTAGTGATCGATGTTAACTAAAAAGATTTTAATACAGTTACTACTCACTGCATCTGAAAATGGATGACCCCTTATTAGGTCATTTGATTATAAATAAATGAACTAATAATGAACTAAAATAATTATTTACAGTGCTGTTGAAATAATGAAAACAGACATAATGAATCTATTGTAAAGTAAGTCGCAAAAGCACAGGAGGAAAGAAAACCAAGAAAAAAAAAGAAAGAAAGAAAATTCAAAACCAGGGAGCGCTCCATGTAAATAATTAATTTATTGTAGCAGTGCACTTAAGTTAATATCTTGTCAGTTTTACGCCATCTCCCCTGTATTTATAATGGAATTTGAAGGCAGTTTTTAGTAAAAAGGTGTTAGTTAGTCAATGCAAAAAAGCTAAGAATTTAGTTCATGTCATATGTTGGAATATACAGATAAATATGTCGATGTCGATCTTACGTGCTGCACAATAATTTTTAATATTTAGTATTTACTGTTATATTCCCATAGATCATCGTAATGATGTTGTTTATTATATTGCTCTCTTTTTTTCTGCTTGTTTTCTCTTTTTTCTTTCTCAACAGGTGATCCAGGTGATTGATATATGTATTTTTTGTCTGCTTATTTTGTTGGTTTTTGTTTTTTTGCCCTTTATCACCATTCCTCTTCCCCTGTGTTTTTCTTTCCCTCTTTCTTTCTCCCCATTCTTTTCCCCAGTCAAGTCTGTCCTTTATTTAGCAGGTTAAAATAAAATAAACAACAAAAGGCGAATCAAATAGACCAATACGGCAAGGCTGGGTTGGTCGATTTGGTAAAGTAAATCCGTTGGGCATCTTTCTTTGCCTTTAGACAATAATTCTGATGGCAAAAGAGCCAAACGGGACAGGCAAAAAACCCCAAAAGAATATATAGATAAATATGTAAAAAGGACCCATTGACGTATTTGATCTGTTTTACAGCAGGTTGTTAGTTTATTAATTATGGTATTAGAAAAGATGCAGGAGCTAAAAGTAATTTTTCACAAACATATTGAACTCACCTTTGCCATCTGTCAGTGGTCTCTCTTTACCCATGTGCAATGGCGGTTGAGGAAACTCTTGTCCATACTGAGGAAGTATTGGCATCTCATTCTCCAGAAACTGTTGCTGTGGATATGCATCATATTGTGGCAATGGCTGGGGCTGTTGGGGTGGCTGTTTATGTCCATAATACACCCCACCATGAGCAAGGTATAGTAAACATAGCTGTAACACTGTGATGAGAAGATAGAAAGAATGGAGGGATACAGCCACCATTTTCTGCAATTGAGAAACAAAAAGTGGAACTATAAGACAGATATAAAGATTTCAGTGAAATTAAATGAAAGCATCTACACACATGAAAAATCTTCGTATCTATCTTCATATCATATCTATATATCTCGTTAGCGGTATCCTTGAGGGTATCTTGAAGGTATCTTGATTCTTTAGATGAATATCAATTAATTTCCAAAACCACTACACATCTTCCCATAAAATACAGAAAATGCTGTTTTGTAAAAGCAAATAAACTTCACAATTTGTATCACAAGTAAACAGCTTTATTGGTTGACATTGATACATATATTTGTATAATGAATGTATTATTTACTTCTAGGTAATTTACTTAATTAATGTGAATAGAGTTTGGTCATTTAGGGTGTCTTGTGCTACTCATCAATGGGATAAATGCTGTGCAAACAGCATTTAATTATTTAGAGAAGAAAATAATAATAATTAAGCCTATTAATGGTTTATGGCCATGCTCTTAAACCATACTGGTACATAGATGAATTCAAATGCCAGGTTTCAAGAGCTTACAAAATTCACTTGTCAAACCAAATATATCACCCAAACCCTCCACTGCACATATGTGACCTAGCTTAGATATCTTTTCAGAAACACTGTGTAAAAGCCTCCCACATCCTTGAAGTGATTCACACATACATATTATAATTAACAGGCCCCACAGGGGATGTGGCCAGTTTTGAACATAATCTTTAATTCTTTAAACATGTCTGCGCTAAGGAGATCAGCTAAGCACTGCCAAAAGCACTGTGTGAAAATAAACACTGATGGGTGAATGCATGTTTTCCTCAGCTGCAGTGTTTGTGTGTCCTGAAACCGAACCAAAGAGATCAAACATTTTGGAAAGCTGCAATAACTGAAGGCTTGCTTACATTTTTTAGAGCAATTATTCTAAAAAGAAAGCTAAGTTGTGTTGGCTGGATTTTTCCAGGGGATTATTTTTAGAATGGAAATACTTATGTGTCTAGTTTCTCTGCAAAATCAGCATGTTAGAGATGTTAGGGTTGATTTGAATATGTTGCAGTAGCTATTGCACAGGTTGCCATCTACTGCATGGTTAACATTGAGATGTGGACACCCATTCAGATATGCACACTTACAGCCAGTTTGGAATCTTTGTACTGTGGGAGGGAACCCACACAGGAACAGGGGGAACAGGCAAGCTCTACACAGAGAGGCCCCAGCTGACTAGTGGACATAAACCCAGGACCCACTTACAGTGAAGTGACTGCACTTCTCATCTAACTATATACATATTTCAATATCAAATAATTAACTGCTAGAGAAAACTACCAGCAGAAGCTTTCAGAATCTTCTCTCCACCATTTTCTAAAAGCCTCATAATGTTATTGAACAATATCTACATATTTCAAGGTTATAAGTTTGATCCTGAGATAAGCCAAGAGGCAACATAATAGCTTAGCATGTAAAAAGTCTTCAGTAAAGTCTTTAGAGTTCAAGTTCGAGTCTGTGTGAGTGTCGATCTCCAGTAATTGAAAAAACTACTAAAAAGCACTCAAAGACAGAAAGAGTCTTGGATGTGCTTCAGACGATTTTGACATTGTGCATTCAACATTCAAACTACTGTGCTTACAAAATACCAACACACATAACACAGCACCTTTTGCAGTTTGGTGCCTAAAAGTCTAAAAAACCTCAAAAAACCTAATCTTGATTCCTCTGTCCTTGCAAATTTTAGACCTATTTCTAAGGTCTCGTTTCTGTCATTTCAGTGTCCCGATAAAGTCAAGACTTGAATGGCGTAAATGTTCTTAATCTTAACAAGGAAAAAAAAGTGATCATCTTTGGACCAAGCTGTAATTCCAGTACCCCAGATCTTGACCTGCACAGTTTAGTACCTTTTGCTAAACCGCATGCAAAAAATTTGGGGGTTATACTGGATAATAAGTTTACCTTTAAGAAACAAATGAACTCTGTTGTACAGCGGTCCTTTTTAAAATTGAGGCTCTTATCCAAGGTGAGATCATTCTTATCTTTTATCTTTGATGTCATTTGTTACTGTGTAATTTTTATCTTTGTACAGCACTTTGGTCAACATTTTGTTGTTATTAAATGTGCTATATAAATAAAAAAATAAAGTAAAGTAAAAGGCTAATTAAACAACTTTAAAAGGGGGAGTTACTGTTTGAGGACTGCTTGTCAGTTTGGACAGTCAAAAGCTTAACTGTCAGTTTGGAGAAATTTGGAGGTTCTAAGTTCAGGCGTTCACTGAGTTTTTGAAGGATAACAGTGAGAGTAAACAGTGAAAAGCTCTATGAATGAACACCTCAAGTGTAGCCTGGAAGTACTAAAGCTAAAGCTTACTGAAGCTGGGTTTGATTCTTATCAGAATTTGGTAATTTATGATGTCTTGGATCTAAATGCTTCAAGAAAACCAGTTTAAATATGTGATTAAACAGCACATATAGACTAGAGATTAATTTTGAAAGGAAAGAGTGAAACTCTAGTCCGGTCAAATAGGTCAGACTGCTTGAAGCTGTGGAGTCTGTTCTTATGAGAGCTGTTATAGTTTGAAGCACAATACCAACAATGAAATGTTCAGAGAAAAACCTAAATGCCATAAAACTCACAGTTAACTGAAAGTTAATTAAAAAAACAACAACATTAAGAATAAAAAAGATCACACTTAAGCACTGCAACACTGATTCACAACCACTCCTGAAGTGAACTTTTGCTTCAGAACTGATATGATCATAACTGAATGACAAATTGTAATGAATTCTGTATCACCTTTTTGTTTTTCAAAGAAGAACATGGCCTTTAATATCACTGACTGTAACTAACTGTCAGAACTAGCAAAACATTTGGGATGAAAATGTCTGTTTAGGTTTGTTTGCCTCCCCTGTTTGTGGAGGATCAGTTCACTCATTATTTCTTTGCCTTTTGTGGATTAAACCTCAGAGGGAAGCAACAACAAACACACCTAATTTATGAAACTTTTTCAGACTTATGGTTTGTGCTTGAACCCCAAATATTTAACAAGGTAAAATACAGCTATATACGCAAACTGCCCCTAATCTAACTATTTCTTTATGTTTAAAGTTCATAGTGGTCACAGGAAGACCAAGGTAATAGGAAAGCCTGTAAGGAAGATTGTTAGAAGACTGGTTGGTGGTTCTATATATTTGGTCCAATTTTTAGATTCAACACCTGAAGTAAAAAATTGAAGAACAACTGAAAGTGCCATGTGTGTATAGCTGTTGGAAAGCATTACTATGAAGCAGTTGCTGCTGCTACTACCCTAATGTAACCCATCAACACTGACCAATATCAGTTATCAGTTATTTATGCCATATGGGTAATAACCCATCCATCCATTCGCTTCCGCTTATCCTTTTTCAGGGTCGCGGGGGGCGCTGGAGCCTATCCCAGCTGTCATAGGGCGAGAGGCGGGGTACACCCTGGACAGGTCGCCAGTCTGTCGCAGGGCCAACATACAGGGACAGACAACCATTCGCACTCACTTTCATTCGCACATTCACACCTAGTGACAATTTGGGTTATCCAATTAACCTATCCCCACTAAGTGCATGTCTTTGGACGGTGGGAGGAAGCCGGAGTACCCGGAGGGAACCCATGCAAACACGGGGAGAACATGCAAACTCCACACAGAAAGACCCCGGCCTGATGTTGGAATTGAACTCAGGACCTTCTTGCTGTGCGGCAACAGTGCTAACCACCGTGCCACCGTGCTGCCATATGGGTAATAACCCATATGGCATAAATAACTGATAACTGATATCGTTAATATTTAAGTAGACTTCCTCAGCATTCAAACTTTGTGTTTCTTTCATGTCAGTGCACTCACATATACAGTGGGGCAAAAAAGTATTTAGTCAGCCAGCGATTGTGCAAGTTCCCCCACTTAAAATGATGACAGAGGTCAGTAATTTGCACCAGAGGTACACTTCAACTGTGAGAGACAGAATGTGAAAAAAAAATCCATGAATTCACATGGTAGGATTTGTAAAGAATTTATTCGTAAATTAGGGTGGAAAATAAGTATTTGGTCACCTCAAACAAGGAAAATCTATGGCTCTCACAGACCTGTAACGTCTTCTGTAAGAAGCTTTTCTGTCCCCCACTCGTTACCTGTATGAATGGCACCTGTTTGAACTCATCATCTGTATAAAAGACACCTGTCCACAGCCTCAAACAGTCAGACTCCAAACTCCGCCATGGCCAAGACCAAAGAGCTTTCGAAGGACACCAGGAAAAGTATTGTAGACCTGCACCAGACTGGGAAGAGTGAATCTACAATAGGCAAGCAGCTTGGTGTGAAAAAAAATCAACTGTGGGAGCAATCATCAGAAAATGGAAGACATACAAGACCACTGATAATCTCCCTCAATCTGGGGCTCCACGCAAGATCTCATCCCGTGGGGTCAAAATGATCATGAGAACGGTGAGCAAAGATCCCAGAACCACACGGGGGGACCTGGTGAATGACCTGCAGAGAGCTGGGACCAAAGTAACAAAGGTCACGATCAGTAACACACTACAACGGCAGGGAATCAAATCCCGCAGTGCCAGACGTGTTCCGCTGCTGAAGCCAGTGCATGTCCAGGCCCGTCTGAAGTTTGCCAGAGAGCACATGGATGATACAGCAGAGGATTGGGAGAATGTCATGTGGTCAGATGAAACCAAAGTAGAACTTTTTGGTATAAACTCAACTCGTCGTGTTTGGAGGAAGAAGAATACTGAGTTGCATCCCAAGAACACCATACCTACTGTGAAGCATGGGGGTGGAAACATCATGCTATGGGGCTGTTTTTCCGCCAAGGGGACAGGACGACTGATCCGTGTTAAGGACAGAATGAATGGGGCCATGTATCGTGAGATTTTGAGCCAAAACCTCCTTCCATCAGTGAGAACTTTGAAGATGAAACGAGGCTGGGTCTTCCAACATGACAATGATCCAAAACACACCGCCCGGGCAACAAAGGAGTGGCTCCGTAAGAAGCATTTGAAAGTCCTGGAGTGGCCTAGCCAGTCTCCAGACCTCAACCCCATAGAAAATCTGTGGCGGGAGTTGAAAGTCCGTGTTGCTCGGCGACAGCCCCAAAACATCACTGCTCTCGAGAAGATCTGCATGGAGGAATGGGCCAAAATACCAGCTACTGTGTGTGCAAACCTGGTAAAGACCTATAGTAAACGTTTGACCTCTGTTATTGCCAACAAAGGTTATGTTACAAAGTATTGAGTTGTATTTTTGTTATTGACCAAATACTTATTTTCCACCCTGATTTACGAATAAATTCTTTACAAATCCTACCATGTGGATTCATGGATTTTTTTTTCACATTCTGTCTCTCACAGTTGAAGTGTACCTCTGGTGCAAATTACTGACCTCTGTCATCATTTTAGGTGGGGGAACTTGCACAATCGGTGGCTGACTAAATACTTTTTTGCCCCACTGTATTTGTTACCCAAATGCTCTGTTGTTTGGCTAAAGCTAACTTGGGCAAAGATATACGTAAATACATGGAAATCTATGGGTAAGGTCTATGACAAGTTACAGAGATATCACCCCAATTAGAGAAACCACCTGAGTCAAAACATGGGGAAGCACCCGTTACATTTGTGCAGCTGGTTCATGGAGGAAAGAGACGTAGGTCATAATGTGGAACAAAGTGTTAAATACAGTGAAAGTGGGACCACTGCAGCCATTATGCATGCCTTTTTATATTTGTTCATGCATCTTCCTTGTCGTGAGCAAATGTTTCTACCAGTGCACTACTGGGCTGTTTTTGGAGGACTGCACACAAACAGTTCTGTGTTGGTTGCATACCCATAGTCCTTTCCTCTGTGTACTCAAAGACCTATGCAATGGTTCCATAAATCCACCCTTAGGCACAAAATATTTGAAAACTCACTGTTGGAACATTTAATTTAAATAGTCATTAAAATTCCAGAGTTTCAGCTGCTGTTTTACATTTTTAATGAATTTCTTCCAGAGAAAAAAAGAACAGACCGCTTCAATAAAAAACGATTTGCCAACTGAGTGAATTTCAGTCATGTCAGCGTTTTAATGTCACATTTTAGGCGAGACAATCTTTTGCTTTTCGTGCATCTCCAAACATTCAGTCTTGGAGCAAAATCACTTGTTTAATCTTTTTCAGCTATAAAGCCAGCAGGAGACTGATCCTCAAATATTGAGCTTCTAAGCAGAACATGGTTTCACACGTTGGGAATTCGCTCTGCAGACAAAAAAGGAACACATGTTTGGCAAGGAAATAACAAAGAGGACCTCCAAGGATATGCCACTCTTCATGGCTCAGAGACATAAAGCATACAAAAACATACCCAGTTTTAATGGGTTGGTTTGCTGCAAAGCAAACAACCCAAGTACATGTTATGCTCGGCTAAGTTCTTTATTATTATTTTTCTTCCTTGGCATTGCCTCCCCACACCATTTGTCATAGTGAGCAAAAATTAGCTGTGAGGCGACTGATTCTATGCAGTTTTAGTTTAGGTTTTACCGTTTTCAAACAGTTAATTAACAATTTGTTGCAAAAACATCATAAAAATTCCTTCCTATTCTCCCCATTGGGTACACCTGTGGCTAAACACTATTGGGTACACTTAGCAGACCATATCAGTAAGTACACCTGTCACTGGCCGGCCACTTTTTAGGCACATCTGTATACACACTACGACTGTTTTGTATAAAGTATACACATGTCTAGCCAAATTTTGAAGAGGTGGCAACAGACAATATTTGGTAGGACATGTTGTGGCAGATCTTTTATACAATATATATAATTTATTTATCCAGATAAAAGGTATTATTGAGATTAAAAATGGCTTTTCCAAGTGGCAAGTATAGTATAACAAATTATGGAAATGAACACAACTGACATTCAATACAGGCAAGTGCACACAAACATCCGAATCAAAACGCAAGCACGGTCCACTCTACACCAGTGTTGTGGTGCTGTGATACAGTTGAAGAGTTTATTGAAGCTTATTAACTTATTGTGTCACGCTGTCAGGGTAGCTGCCCTTAATTATACAGCTAGCCTTTATTTACAGACGGTCGATATCATCAGTCATTTTTTGGTTTACAGACGGTTTAATGGGAAAGCAATTGGAGCGTCTAGACCACAGACTAAATTGCAATAAGTATTGAATTCTAATGACATTGCACTATGTGTTTAGCTTTGATACTTGAGTACCTTGCGTGGCAAACATTATAACACAACAAATAAAGAAACCTGAATCATTTTGTTCTGGGTTATTACACTTTTCCCATCACAACGGCTGCAGTAAAATTCTCATGTATTTGCTTTCCACCTTCGTTTTAAGATTTAAGAGGAACAGCTTCTCCCGGCACAACGAAAGGTTTGCAATTCTTTATCAAGAAGCATGTAGTTATGAGGTGCTTAAAGTAAAAGCACACGCTCTAATAATGACACTTTCACGACACAATCATTGTTTCTGACAAAATTATTGGACAGAGTTTAGTCTAGTCAGGAAACTAGGCATGACCATTATGCATTCACAATTATGTTTCACAGTGAACCTGACAAAAGCTGCAGATGAAAAACAACTACTCTCAAACATCTTTTTTCAACACAATATGGTCTTGCTGTGTCCCTGAACGAATAGCTTGACAATAAATATTTCCTCTCTGCAACAACAACCAAATAGAATCCACTTAGAATCCCTTCTATGATTTAAACTTTCACCTTGTGCATGACCTCAGCTTTGATGAAATCTCTTCAGACACCTCCACACCCGGCACTCGATGACAATCTCATGCAACAAAGACTACTCGGCCCACTGTGGTTCCTGGTTCCTCTCAGCCTCTTTGCCAATACATACAACCGCAGCTGGCTTTGCCTGGTGATGAGCCACCAGTCTTTTATCACCTCTAGATTGGCTTTGGAAATAATCACATTTCCATTTCTCCTCTGGGTTCCTCTCCTGACTTATTCCAGATGTGGGGAATCTATTGCTTGATAAACAAACGGTGAGGAACAGAGGCATGTCATTGCTTATAGACACGGGTGCCAGTCTTAATTGCCTGTGGTCGGGCTTGGCTTTTGTACTTTAAACAGAGGGTCCTTCTTTTCCAATAAGAGTGGGAAACTAACTGTGCTGCAGGATATAAAGCAAACTTTTGAAATTTCAACACCAATGATACATACTGATCATTGACAGAGAAGCCTTTGTGTGCAAGTGTCAAGGCTACAAATTAATGCTGAATGGCTGAGACCATTGTTAGTGAACAAATCCAAATGCAAGAGAAAAACTTCAGAATTCTAAAACAATTTCAAAACAATATCCAGAAGCTAACTGAGCAGGATTTATACTGGCATAATGGACATATTGTCATTTTGGCTGTAAGATTAAAAAAATAATTGTCATCTTTCAGGAACCATTGGAATTTTTCTCTCGAGCCTAAAATGGTTGAGGAGTACAGTAATGTGAAGCGGTAACAACTAGGCAGAGCTTTTTTCTGTCCATGTTCAGATATCAGTACCTTGTGAATGCCTTGTACAACCATGATACTTCAAATATTTATACATTTATAAATAAAGTGTTAAGCTCTATTAAAGCTAAACAATATGTACTGAGCCCTGCGACAGACTGGCGACCTGTCCAGGGTGTACCCCGCCTCTCGCCCCATGACAGCTGGGATAGGCTCCAGCGCCCCCCGTGACCCTGAAAAGGATAAGCAGAAGCAAATGAATGGAATATGTACTGAGGTTTTCCAGACATCCTCTGACAGTGTGGTGTTAACTTATCCAACATTTTGGATGCATGGCAATCATGGTCACAATGTAGGATCAAGTGGATGAAGTGAACAAGGCCCCATTACACCTAGAGACCTAGAGACCATTAAGCCTAGAGACTGGTCTGCAACCATCTGGCAACCATCTGGTACTCCCCAACCATTTGGGGAGTACACTAATAGCAATAGTCCAATATGGTGGACAACGTTCAAGCATTGTGCACATGATGTCACGTGAGAAAATTAGTCCAGACATATTTTTACATTTCTAGGAAGACATTGCTATCTTCAGCAAAACAATGCCAAACTTCACTGTGCATCATTTCCAAGAGCATGACTAAACATAAGTAAAGAAAGTACTATGCAGTAATACTGATGGGTTAGGAAGCTCTTAGTGTCACAAAGGTTCCTCTCTTTTTATCTGGACAGGTCACCATAGAAACTTTGACTAGGTCAAAGTGAATTTAGGATTGTTGAATGTGTCTTTTGTCCTGTCTTCCTCTTTTCATCCCCAACTGGTCACGGCAAATGGCTGCCCCTCCCCGAGACTGGCTCTGTCTGGGGTTTCTTCCTGTTAAAAGGGAGTTTTTCCTTCCCACTGTCACCAGGTGCTTGCTCAAAGGAGTCATCTAATTGTTAGGGTATGACTCTATTATTGTAGGGTCTTTACAATGCAATGTAAAACACTTTGAGGCAGGCTACTGTTATTGTGATTTGGTGCTATATAAATAAAATTGAATTGAATTGAAGTTAACATAAAGAAAGCATGAAATGATCTGGCTCATGATTCAGGCTTCAGCATCATGCTTTATTTCATTTCAACAACCCTGCCATGGGGATTTCACTACCTGAGCTCCAGCAGACCCAAGAACAATACAGATGTTGTTCTCTTCAACTGACCTTTTTTTTTTTTTTTAAATAGACTGAGTCAAAACACACTAAAATATGAACATCGCTTTTGGACGGTCAAAACAAACCCATCTGACCTCGTAAGACACAATATTCTCATACAATAATGTGTGTAACAATTCTGTCAGTGTAATGTGGAAACGCTTTTCAGCTCCTACACACAAACACAAAGGAATGCAACAATCAGCTGACAGGAACACGAGCGCCAAGACGACATCTGGGGAATGTACCTGAGTATACGTGCGACCCACTGCATGAATTTATGTGAGCTGATGCTAACCTTTATAAGAAAAACACACCACCGCTACAGTCTCAGTCTGGAGTACTCACACTGTGGGTATGCTTGGAGTTTCTGCAGACAAGGACAACAACACACACCTGAAGCCAAAAACAACTAACTCACTGTATCCAGAACCATGATAGGAAAATAAAGTCAAAACAGCTCTACTAATAATGATATCTATCAGACAGGACCTGTAGTGAGGCAAGTGGCTCAATAGAGGGTGCCAAACTACATTACTACTCAGATTTTCAGTTCATCAATACAGTCTATTTTGTTTACTTGCCTTTTTCACAGGCTGGGTGGATACTGGCTGTAGCTCAGGTGGCAGAGCAGGTCAGCCACTAATCTGAAGGTTGGTGGTTTGATCCCAGGCTGCCTCCTGGCGGCATGCCAAATATCCTTGGGCAAGATACTAACCCCGTGTTTGCCTACTGGTGGTGGTCAGAGGGCCCGGTGGCGCCAGTGTCCGGCAGCCTCGCCTCTGTCAGTGCGCCCCAGGGCAGCTGTGGCTACAATGTAGCTTACCATCACCAGTGTGTGAATGGGTGAATGACTGAATGTAGTGTGAAGCGCTTTGGGGTCCTTAGGGACTAGAAAAGCGCTATACAAATGCCGGCCATTAGTCCAGTGGGGGAAAAAGATATCCTGGCAAAGGCTGCTTTTTAATAATAAGATTTATTTTTGTTGTTTATCATAATTTATACTACGTTTTGTGCATCATCATCATCCCCATTTTCCTCCTTGTTATTCTCCAAGCCTGTGCTGCTTTTCTCTTTTGTTTTCACTCTAAGCAGCTGATTCATCTCAGCTCAATCATCATGTAACTTTTTGATCATTTCTCCCTCTTCCTGCTCATCTTCATAGTGAGAATATTAACTTTCCCCCCTAAGCAGTGAGTTAAAAAATGAAGAAAAATGGGTGTGAACGCTTCCCCAGCTCAGCTTCCTATCTCTCCATCTTTGCTAACTTTGCTTTCTTATATATATATCTTTCAGCTTTTGCCATTGATGTCACATCTACACACAGCCTCAAATCCCACAATGCATGGATGTAGCACCTGGATGCATTTTTAATTGCTCACCGCTCACTCTATCCTTTGAAAAGCCTTGCACATACACCCACGCAGTCCACCCGACCTCATCACCCATCTCACTGACATATTTTTCCCTCTCCTGCAGTTGTAGGAACCACAAGTCACAGAGTGCCTGCCCACAATTTTCATTTCAGGGCAAAAACTGGAGTGGGAGGAGAATTATTTTCCTATTAGCTTTTGAGTTCTGTCAAAACAGAGTATCTGATGTCAGTGGACAGCAACTAATAGCAACCCAGACCGAAGAGGCACTTTAGGTTGTTTCCATGTTTAAAGAAAAAGAAATTCAATGAGAAGAAAGGATGAGAACGTTTATGTTTGGATCTTATCGAATTTGATTTAAATAGGGAAGATTTATAGGTACAGCAACAAAGAAATGCTTGCATCAGATTTAGACTTTTCCCTTGAACTTTGTGCGGTCTCTGCCGCAATCTTTCTTGGTCTCCCTCGTATTTAGCTGGTGCTAAAAATGGACCCGTGAAAGAATATTTTTAAAAGTAATAACAATGTTTGGCTAATAATCAGATCTGATCAGTAATACTGTGCTAAAACCACAGACTCCACTGGAGAATTCTGCAGCTGCATAAATAGATTTCCAGTTATGAGCAAATCAGGGAACAGCACACCCTGTGTTGCCTCTGTTTTTCCAATTCCCAATCAGATACTATATTTACTCAAGCGCTAATGTTTGTGCTTTTCTACTTACTATTTCACTGGGAAATATCGTCCAGTGTAGAAGAACAGAAGTTCAGCTGTCACATTTCAGATGTCCACAGTAAACTTTCCATCCAGATGTAGTGCATATTTGGAAAAAAAAAACTGGAGTTTTCCCACTCGCTTTGTTTTTAAAATGCAAATTTTAAACATGCGCGAAACAGGTGGTTGGAAAGTTGATAGCACCAAATGGTGATTTCCCCTCACACATGTTTTCATTTAAATACTGTGGAAAGCAAATGAGGTCAAATATAACATTTCACAAAAAAAAAACCCCAACTCAACAATAAAAATCTTAAAAATAATATAGACGTGACATATATATTATTTTAACCCTTTGGATGCATTTTGTTCTTTTTTGTAAAAGCATGGAGAGGCCTGACTCTTAAAAAAATGGATCAAACGGCTACAAAAGCAAAAGGTTACTTGCACACTGATTTTATAGCTTGTAGCACCTTTAGTTGCAATAACTAACTAAATAAATAAAGTAATAAAGTAACAGTTTTCTTTTTGACTTAAACAGTCTGTCACATCATTGTGGGCCAATTCTAGACCCCTCTTTTTTTTTTACAAAGTTTGTTCAGGATATTGAGATTTGGAAGCATTCATGTATGCACAGCTCTCTTAAGGTCCTACCACAGCATGCCTGCA
This sequence comes from Maylandia zebra, assembly GCF_041146795.1. Classification (NCBI taxonomy): domain Eukaryota; kingdom Metazoa; phylum Chordata; class Actinopteri; order Cichliformes; family Cichlidae; genus Maylandia; species Maylandia zebra. The sequence goes on along the minus strand of NC_135188.1, from coordinate 29,666,716 downwards.
CTTTGACTGACCCATTGTGACACCTTAATTGTTTTTTTTTTTTTTATCAGCCATTCTGTTATAATTTTGCTGCTGTGCTTGGGATCATTGCCCTTTTTTATGCCTGAATTTGGACTAAGCTTTAGCTGTCCAAAGACAGATGGTCTCACATTTAAGTCCATACAGAGAAGTTCATGGTCGTCTTAATGACTGCAAGGCGCCGAATTCCTGTGGCTGCAAAACGAACCCAAATCATCACTTGGCCACCACTGTGATGCGTTTGATATTAAGTGTTCGTGTTGATATGCTTTGTTTGCTTTTGTGCATTAGGGATTATGCCAAACATCTCCATCCATTAGGTTTACAACACCAGAAGTGTTTTTTTTAGAGAGAAGACACTTTCTCCTGGAAACCCTACTAAACAATTCACACTTGTTTAATTTTTTTCTAATCGTGTTATCATGAACTTTAACATTTAACATGCTAACTGAGGCCTGTAGAGTCTGTATTTCTTGTGTTTGTTGTAGTTTCTTTAAGAGTTGTGTGGTCTGACCTTAGGATGAATTTGCTGAGAAGACTGTCTTTGAGTTGACAAAAACGGAATGCTCCAGACCAGCAAACAATTTTTGAGATACTTACCTTTGTAATTCCTACAAGAGCAGTAAGTTTACTGCATAGAGAACTGTAAAAACTCTTTTTCACATGCTTGTTAATGTTCAAGTCATGCTTATGGCAAGAACATCAGACTCTAATTTCTGTCAAGCCTTCATAATGTAAATTCATAACTTTTACTATGTTTTATTGGTGTTTCTACTTAAATACACCTCTGAAAATGTGCTGGTAAAGACCCAAACATGCCAAGTTCTGTCCTCAAACTGACGTCAAAAACCACTGAAGGTTTCCAACATGTTAAGATGAATGGTTTTGCAATATAGTACTGAGGATATTAAAATCACGAGCACGATTCGGTATATGATCCCTTCCAGAGGAGTAGTAATTGCTGTAGTTTGGAGGTTGGGAGCAGTCTAATATTTAAAAATGACTGGGTGGTGATTATATGTTGCTTTGAGAAGGGTTGTATTTGGGTTTTATCACCAGCAATTTCATTTTGATGGTTTCCTCTACCTCTACAGTTGATCAATCATTGAATGCACTCATATCAATTTTACTGCAATCATAAAGTGGGCTGGGGAGCATTTACGGCTTGATGTGACATGCATACATCGCCTGTACTGGTGACATGACAACAGCCAAGGGAAGCTTAATGTGTTATACAGTCACACCATAAAATATGCCACTCAGGGAAAAAATATGTTCCTCCCTTTTCCTACTTCCAGATGTTTTCGCAGCACACTATTTATGAGGGATTATAAGAACTAGGACTCCTTCTACTTAGGAGTTTAGATAAGAGTCACTTTGTAATAAATCTGCAAAATTTAAAGCTGGAACTACAAAGTGGTGTTTTGAAACAGAGCTACCACCTGTGGCTTTGAAAGAAAGTAAAGCGTGTCAGGACAGCAGCTAATGTGGAACCATTAACAGTATCTGTATTTGATTAACACTGTAAGATTGCCATAAAGTGAACCTGATTTCATCATTTGAGACATTTCTATGGCTGCAGTACTCTGCACAGTAGCACGAGACCATTTGGACACATGGCCTGAAATCACAGAGGCTGCAGCTGTGGGATCAAGAGGCACATTCCCTCAGAGCTGCATAAACACTTCCTGTTTGGTAGGTGAGAACTGCAAAGGAGTCAGACTCGGAGAGGAGAGCTGTCAAGAGACATTAACAGAGTAATAAATATGTGAAATCACCTCATGCTCACAGATACTCCTAGCAAACAAGATGAAGTATCCCTTAAATAGTGGAATAATTTGACCTAAAATACAGCCAAATAGCTGATAAATAGCTTGATTTCTGTTCACTGTAAGAAATGGTTACAGAAATATTTCACCATTTTGGGAAATATTGTGATTTTTGATGAAAGTTTGATGCAAACACTGAGAGTAAAGTAAATATGAAAGCTAGCAAGAGCATTAGCTTAGTACAAAGACAAGAGGGGGCAGCTAGCTTGGTTATGTTCAAAGATTAAAAAAAAAAATCTCCATATTTTAAAATCTTACTACAGCAATTTTTAAAGGAACTTTGTCACATTGCATACACATTGTTGCTTACAGACACATATAAAGGGTTTTTTAAATATATGTTTTCAGTCTTTTTTTCCAAACTACGCTAATAGCTGCTTCAGATTTAGCATTTAGCATAGAGTTGCGACTCTTCATCAAAAAGCCACCAAAATACATTTTCTTTACTATTTGGCAGCATGTTGTAACAGTTTTAAATGGCGAAGCTTTTCTGGGGCCAAAAAACTCAAGTGCTCACTTGAGCAGATACAGCGACATCCTGGCCCTTGGACGCAAACACTAACCCTCCCAAAAAAACCCAAACTGACCACATTTGCGAGGCTTCAAACAGTCTCATTCTCAAAATCCAAACTTTTTAAGTAACTTAAAACTGATCTGCAGATTGAGTTGAACTTTATTACAAATTTCCTCTTCTGACAACATAACAAATGCAGTCCTAGAAAAACAATGAAAAACACATGCAAGCTTCTTGGATGTCTGTTAGGTCCAGACATGTTATTGCTAAGGAAAAATGGTTGATCATCTTATCTTGATGTGAGCTGTCTGGACCTCTTTATATCCACAGCTTATTAAATTACCAAAACCCATATTAACAGTTGTAGTTTATTAATATAAATATATAACCCTAGATACGGGTGCTGCTTTTAAAGAATGGTACATGAATTTAGAGAAAAAAAAGATATTTCACATCTCCCACTTACAAAACTTATCGCCTCAGTCATCACACAAGTCTGTATAGCTCATTACATGTGCGGCTCTGCTGGCACCAAATTAATCTGCTTTAATGCCACTTTTGCAGTGTAAAATTTTTTGAATGAACCCAAACAACTTCATCTTTGACATATTTAACATGATCATAACATGGACACATGGTTTCTTTACGCTTTACGGACAGGTGCACATTGAGATTTAATGTCCTTAAACTATGCTGAGAGGATAAAGATACAATAAGTCTGATCGCTTTGCATCGTGTCATTTTGAACCACCACATCAGAAAATTTATTTTAAAGTCTGGCTTGCAGTATGAAACTCTGAAAACCTTCACTTCTGCATGACAGTGAAGAAGAAGACAACGAAGAAGCAGAAGAGGTTTTCTAAAAGAAAATTTAATGAAGCATAAAAATTTCTGTCTCCAGCCCGCAGCACCAGTGTTCTGCTGAGGAGACTTTTTTCTTAAATCCTGTTTCCTCTTATTTATGCGGGACAGATTACTGCTCAAAAGCTCTTAACACCTAAATCTTCTTATCCATAAACACAGGAGGAAAAAGTGCATGTTTTTCTTGTCCTGAAAAACATGCACCTAAACTTTCTAAAATGTCAAGGCATTCCACTAACTGGTGCTAAATCCTGCCGAGACGCTGCACTGTGCATTTATTTTAACAAGCTTAAGCCCAGGTTATTCTTCCCAGGTGTCTCTTTTGGATTTTCTTTTCTTTCTCCCTCTTTCTCTGCATTGGGAAAAATGTCAGATGTGATCTGCGGAGACATCTCAGCCCATTCTTCACAGCTGTGAAGTAGGATGTCTTATGATACATTTACTTGCTTCTCAGTTTCCATGTTCCTTTGCATGTGCAATCCCAAAAGGCAAAAAAGGAAAATGATCCAATCTCTGCCTTGCAATCAGACGACCATGCCAAAGCAAAACCAAATCAAAATGAACACATTTAACTATAAGACTTGATGATGCATCACTTACCTTTGTGTGTGCTGCTGCTGCTGCTGTGGTATCACTGAGCTTTTAAGGAGTTTGTGACAGACGCTGAACAGCAGCACTGGTGAGGGTTTGGCTTTTATCTACAGGTGGGTGGAGCTGCACAGGCTGAGAGCACAGAGGAGCTGGATCTGTGCACGAGGAGAGACGGGGGGAAGAAAACAGGATCTGTGTGAGAGAGAAACCACTACTTGAACTCCATGTTTGCAGCATTAAGAGGTTATTATACACAGAAACAAAGTGAGGGGAAAGAAGAAACCCAATCAGCTGCACGAGGAGGAAGATTCTCGTTTGACTTGGACCTCTCAGTGCATTCTTTGCATGGAGAAAGATTTAAGGGCAGGGTCTTACTCTGGTTAGCCAATGCTAGCTGAGGTTAGGCTCTAGCTAAGTGGGGAGGTTTTTGTGGCAACCAAAGTGCACACACAGTAGTTGATAAAACAACCTTACCACAAAGGACTATTTAGAAACTGGTCAAATTGTTCACATTTCTACTTTTTAAGGACTTTTGAGACAACATAAGAGAGGATATGAAGCTACTTAACATTGGAATTGTGTTTTCTTATTTAAAATAAAAGTAATAATCAAACAGATCTATTAGTATAAAACTCCTACTCATAACTGAGCAGCGGTACATCACAAATTTGACCTAAATGCTAGCTACTAGCATTCTTTGCTCACAATGAGAGCGGTAACAAGCCTTAAGTTACTGCAAATACCATGCTTATGTGCTCCTGACGTGTATTTCAGGACATTTATACATATAAGTACAGCTAAATAATGACACGGTGAATGATTTTGCATCGTAACTGTGAAAAAGTTGCGTGTGCAAGCCTGAATACTTCTCATCCTCAGTGGTCACCATCTTACTTTTGTACTCAGCCAAATTCCAGCCTGTAGGTGGAGGATTAATGTTGGTGCCAACACCAGTGGCTTAAAAGAGTTTGTGTTGATGTTCAGTGTTTATCTGTGTTTAAATGTTCTATTAAATGTAAGAGAATTTAATGAGTTCTGCTGTCAAAGTCTCATCAAGTGTCAAAAGTTTGCAAAATACAGCAGTTACAGTGTAAGTCGGTTATTGCGAGTGCTTTTTTCTCACAAAGAGAGCTTGTGGTTGTCTAAATTGTATATAACATTCTTTCTTACGGGCAGCAGGGGGCAACTCTTATGATTTGAAAAGGAAGATCACTTGTATTGAGATTTATAGGAAAACAGCCCTTTGGCTTCCTCAATCTATGACCTCAGTGAACTTTTTCCTGGAGAAGTCAATGTCTTAATCACTAGTTTCATGTCTTACTGAGTACGAATTTCTTTTCTTAAAAATGTAAATAATGTTCTAATATTTTCCTCTAATCTTTTTCTCAATCAGTGATCCAAACTCAAACCGCCTTTCTACACAGTTTAATCAGTTCTAATTGGATCTCATCTCTCCAGAACATTTTCGTCTCATTTTTATTCGCTGACAAAAGTGCCAATACATTTAACCATATAGTTTTTGTGCTAATAGGAGCCAAGCTAAGTTGAGCTAAACTAAGGCTGTGCAGACCTGCATCGGGCGCCCATGCAGCTCCTCTCCACAGCTTTTACATTGAAAAGTTGACAGTGTTTAGCTTTAGTCCAAAGTCCACCAAACAGAGACGGCATGGGGTGATCATGGACCTTCTGAACAGCTGTTTCAAATCTGAGAATTATTCTTTGAGCTTTTGTTTGTGTTACTATTTTACTTCTTTAGTTCTTGTGTTGTCATGCAGGGGTTGCTTTTAAAGAAAACATTTTGGTTCCCCCCTCTGTCAGCTTTTTTGCGTCTCAGTCTCACAGCAATAATTTGTGTTCATTACAGCAATTTGCAAGCAGCCATGACTTCACTTACTGTTTACTACTAATTAATGTGGACAGAAAAATGAAGTCCAGGCATATTTATGAAAACAATGTGTATTTTTTGAAAGTTTGGATAGATAAACCTAATCTTCATTTTTCACAATTTTTCTTGCGAAGCCAACTCAAAGACCAAACAGCAGAAATTGGTTTTCCCAGCACACCAGAGAACAAGAAGCAGTCAGCTGCATGGAAATACTGACATCATACCTGTCTGCATGCAGAATTGCTGTTCATTAGCCTGCCACTTAGATCCCGAGGCCAAGTCGCTCCAGCAACATGAAAAGCTCAGACAACCCCGACGAAGTTTCTTATTACTTGCTGTTTTTCTGTTCCTCGGTCAACCTCCTTTCATCTTGGTTAGTCAGCTCCTAGTCATGTATAATACTAACAAGTGGAGCTGTGATTTGTATCTGCTCCATTCTTCTTGTTTCTCTGAAAACTTGGGAAATAGGATTAATGCTTTCCAGTGGACATGACTTTCAAAACCCGAAGCATATCCGTGTCAAACAATCCCACTGTTTCCCTGAAAAGATGCTGAAGGAGCTATAAAAGTGGTTCCATATGATTGACTGAAATGTGATTTATCCAGTCACCATCAGCATAATTTACTGGCTGGCATGTATTTTGCCTACCATTTGGCAAAAGCTTGATATATGACGTGCTCCAAAACTAACAAGACTGAAATGAAGTGTGTGTGTGTGTGTGTGTGTGTGTGTGTGTGGGGGGGGGGGGGGGGGGGGGGGGGGGGGGGGGTGTCAACCAGTCAGAATCAGCTTTTTTTTGGATTCCCTCTCTGTTGCGATCACTTGAGGGCAAATTGAATGTAGTAACAACACTCCACAGTGGATTTTGTGGCCAAGTAATTGTAACTTGCCTTTTGAAAAGATGCCAGCTTGGTCTTTGTGGTCTTTGTGGGTGAGACTGATGGGCACTGAAAAAATGCTAGGGGCTAAGCTGGTGAGACTGACAAAATAACGTGTACGGCAGTGTGATTATTGAAAAAAGGAAGAAGGAATTCGTGAGAAAACAGAAATTTGTGGTGCTTTTGTTTCATTATAGCCCACCTGAATACAGGCTAGACGGGCGCGTCACTGCAACTCCCCCTGGCTTCTGCTCCGCGGCTGCTGAGTGAGCCCTCATCTGGGACTCTCCTCAGCTCTTTCTGGGACAGTGGCGCGGCTGCCCCTCTGTTGGTCTTCCTTGGTCTCTTGTGTTCTGGGGGCCTCTGGATGTCTGGAGTTTTGATCTCCTCCATACCTGCTTCATGTCCTGGAGGATGGAGCTGTGGCCCCCCCACACCCTCTAGCAGATGAGAGCATGAGGGGGGGAATGGATGTTTGTGTCTGTGTGTGCCTGTATGTCTGTGTCTATATGTCAGGTTGGGTATCAGACGCCACCTCTCTGGGGACACCTCAGGCCCTCCAAGGTTTGGAGGCCTATCTCCACCCACCACCACTTCCCCTGCCAGTGGCGGACTCCCTCAGGTGTCGGTGCGTTGGTGGTTCTTTGTGTCTGGGGATGGGCGTCCAGGTACACACCGGCTCACTCCTTGGCGGCCGCTTATCGGGGCCTGGAGCCTGGGGCTCGCTCGGGCCCCTTCGGAGGTGGGGTGCCCCCGGCCTCTCGGCCTGGGGCTCGGTCACTCAGGCACAGCTGGCGGCCGGCGGAGCTCATGGGCGCGTCACTGCAACTCCCCCTGGCTTCTGCTCCGCGGCTGCTGAGTGAGCCCTCATCTGGGACTCTCCTCAGCTCTTACTGGAACAGTGGCGCGGCTGCCCCTCTGTTGGTCTTCCATGGTCTCTTGTGTTCTGGGGGCCTCTGGATGTCTGGAGTTTTGATCTCCTCCATACCTGCTTCACACCCTGGAGGACGGGGCTGTGGCCCCCCCACACTCCCTAGCAGATCGTTACATGGAGAAACCTTTGGAATACAAGCGCGCTGATCCACACAGGTATGCACACGGGTGTTCACTGCTCGTAGACCCAAATTACACCTTTCTTGGCTGCTACTTCGAAGCACATCTGTCCTGCGTGCTGCACAACAACATTGAATATTTAGTATTTACTGCTGTTTACACTTAGCTAGATTAACGCGATGGTGTTGTGTTTAGTATGTTGCTTTGTTTTTTTTTTTTTGTCTTTTTTGCTTGTTTTCTATTCTTCTCTCAACAGGTGATCCAGGAGATCTTTATTTTTTTTCTCCCCCCCCCCCTTTCTCACTGTCCCTCTCCCCTTCTGTTTTTCCTTTCCTTCCTCTTTCTTTCTCCCTTTCCTATCCCTCACTCATGTCTGTCCCGTCTGTAACATCTGAAAATAAAATATAATAAATAATAAAAACAAAGATCGACCAAATGGACCAATACAGCAATGCCACGATGATCCATTTGGCAAAGTAAATCCATTGGGTATCCTTGTTGGTCTTCAGACAACAATTCTGATGGCTAAAGAACCAAATGGGACAGGCAAAAAAAAAAAAAAAAGAAAATCCTGTGTCACCTAATTGTCATGTTAACAGTGTTGGCTGTCCATTCTGCCCATGCGCCCGGCTGGTGTTGTGGCTATCCCTCTATAAGAACTGAAGGTGGTTTTTTTTTTATTACTCATCCATCTGGAGTTAGGGGAGTGGTGACGTTGACTGAAAAGTCCTTTGATTAGTGCCATCAGGTCTCATCCTCTACTTGAGGTTATCAAACTTCAGTGCATGTGCATTTTTTCATGGATTATCTGACTAATATGCTGGCTTGCTGTGTGCTTACATACCATCCCAGAAGTCTGCCCTTCAGTTTGGGTGAGCAAAATTCTAGTAGTTTACTGATCTTTAAGTTTCTCTGTACTGCATTCTTACATTTTATGAAAGGAGCTTGCTAACCAGGCTTGCTAACACTGGGTGATATCTTAGCACCAAACTAAAACTAATCAGATAAGAGCAAAACCATTCTGGAAACTCAGTGAAACTAAAGTGAAGACAAAAATTCAAAATTAATTAGAATAAAAAGCACTTATAAATTACAAAACACTAACAACTGTAATAGAGACATACCAGCTGATCACACCTGATCAGACACACTTGATCCTCAGCTATTTCTGAATTTTCTGCTTTGATTTAAAAAACAAACAAACAGATGAATTCTGCATTTCTACACGGCTTATACTTTGCCTCTTGCCAGTATACCCAGCCACAAACATTTCCTTTTTTTTCTTTTTTTTCACAAACATTTTCACTGGGAGTGACAAGGATGGACAAGAGTTGAAATGAGTACATCAGAGGGACAGCTCAGGTTGAACAGCTTGAAGACAAAGTAAGAGTGGTAAGTGCAGACGAGGGCTGGTGGAGAAGATATAGTGGATATGTTGGACAAAGGAAGTTGGAGCTGCCAGGCATTAGGACAAGAGGAAGACCTCAGGGGAAGTTCATGGATTAAAACGAAGGAGGAAATGCAGAAGGTTGGTGTAACAGAAGAGGATGCTAGAGATATGCTGAGATGGGTCCACTTTAGTGACCTTCAAAGGGATCAACTGAATGAAGAAGATAAAGAAAGTTGTATTGTACAAGACTGTAATACTCAACATACTGTTGAGTTGCCCTGACTCCCCAGTTGTGGAAGCGCAAGAGTTGACAATACTATCCAGCCTCCACATAAGGAAGTCACGACTTGTCCTGTTAGCCACTCTTCAAAAGCAAAAATTATTCCTAACATTCACTTTTTGTTTGCTCTGTGTTTGCCAAAATGTCAAAGGCAGAAAAAAGGTCCTGTGAGGCAGTCTCGGTTATATCTGAGAAACTCAAAAGAAGAAATATCTAGGTAGACGTATATACTGTACCACTAGCTCTGAGTATATAGCGGGTCAGCTTTCTGTACTTGTAGACTGCACTTTTAAGATTGGGGCTGATGAAAGATTTTAGTTATATGATGTCATTACATGAAACAATGCAATCTAAGTGCCAGTTACAGCTGTGGGATAAGTAGGATAAAGGTACTAACGTGATGGAGTGGAACTGTGTATACGTTCCCAGTGACAACATACATATGGTGTACATAGTATAGGTTATAGATCAGTCAACGCTGCCTGAAGTACTTCCTCACAGTGAAACAAGCAAACCCACTGATTCCTGTTGGAACCAGTTTCTTAATGTGGTGACGAGCTATTTGCTCTCTCATGACCACCTCTGAATTTTTCTGTCTGGCTGTTGATCCCGTCGTCTCAGAGCCTGCTTTGAGTTGGGCCTGCAACTCGAATGTTTTTCTCCATCTTTGGAGGACAGTTTGAGAGTTTGGCAATGAGGCTATGAGCAGAGCAAGGAAAGGAATCTACAAAAGCCTGGAGAAGACATTCTTGACTTTATGCCTTCATTAAAACTAAGAGATGGTGTGAAAGGCAGAAGATCTGGTACAGATTTGTCAAGAAATCATTTAAATTTCCCACTTTGAGGAGTGTGTTTGTAGTTGAATTTAATAGCAAATACGTAAGTTGTTCAATTAACTGTCAAAGTAAAACTTAGTCATTAGACTTGACCTTCTCAGAACAATGCAAGAAAAAAATAATTTTTCAGTTGAAAACTGAATTTGAAGTAAAGTTGTTTTTCTGAAGTAAAACAGTAAGAAAAAGGAGCCCTCACAAATACCAGAACTACGTTTTCAAAATAATGTAAATGGCTAAAGAAGTAAAGTATTGTAATTAGCACTGTATGCCGCTCAAATCATTTACTGTAGCATGCCATGTGGCACGGCCTGTGAAAAAACAATAAAAAATACTGGTTGAGCCACTTTTTGGGTTGGAGAAGCATTCGAATACAGTTAATTCATTTTGTCACAGCATGTTTTCTTTTAGTGAAGTCAGACCAATTACCCAGCAACCCAAAGCATGCCAGTTCCACGTGATAGCACAGGAAAAAGATCGTTAGCTGCTAACCGCCTTTACCAACATTTGCTGTGGTCATTAAGTCTGTATGGCGAGGAAAGAAACAAGAGGGATTTGTATGGGGAGGATAAAAAAGCCTCCAGTTAGTGCTTTAAGCACCCTTTCTTGCGTTGTCTGTTAGTGTAGTGTTAATACATCGGCATGTTGAATGTGAATGGACAACAGTGGGACCTGAAGCTGACGTGTAGATCTCTCCCTGTTTGAAGTGTGATGCAATCGTCTAGGTTCTCAGACCTATTCATTATTTTTTTTTTACCAGACTTTAGTTCAGGACACATTTATGTACTGGTGTGCTGTTAGACACTGATTGAGATGTAAAATGATTCCAGATGTGTTGTTATTATGCACTGGTGCACTCATTCTCCCGAGACCTACATAGGTGCTGATTTCCTAGATATGCTTGAATGACAGTCGCACAAAGAATTGTTTTGCTTTCAATCAAGCCAGTATAAAACCATGAATAATTAGCCAGCTCTGTGGTGGTGACCTTAATACAACATGCTCTTCTGGCTGCATTCAGCCTTGTCCTTAAATGACCCAGTAAGCTCAGCCTCCTAATTATCGTTATTGCGAGTGAAGAAACCCACCATGTTGGTAAACTGGTTAGCCTCAGACTAGTGGTTTCCTGCTTTGGTGCATTGGTGTTGGTTAAAAGGACGATCAACTCATCACCAAGCAGACAATAAAACAGCTGGGAGGAATTACTTTAGTGGGGCATGCGGACAATCTGATAATCTAGCTCATCTAATCTATCGCCTAACTACTGCAGTTTAACATTCCTCAATAGAGTGAACTTTTTCCCAGCCTTTTGCTTTCTCTGTAGAGACCTAAACAACAAGGTGGAATGCAGTGCATTTATTAATACCAAAAGTATATTAGTATATAAAAATAGCCACCTATTTCAGGATCAGATGCTAAGGCTGGATGCTGCCGTACCTTTGTAGTGCTTCTAACACATGAAGTAATAAATAATAATAATGATCTTTTGCCCTATAGTAATTCTAAATCGTATGGAAGGCGCTGTTGCAAAGACACAAGTGTTGTACCATAAAAAACAAACATTGCGATGCAGTGCTTGTGATATATGAATGGCACGATTTTGCTAAGTGGCAAAACAAATCCTATTTTTCCATGCTTTTCCAGTTTTAATACTGGACCCTCCTGCTCAGTAAAAATTTTCAGCTAAAAATGTTAAGCTGAGATAACCCAGATGACATCATCATAGTTAATTTCTCAGACATGGAAAAAAACTCCTCCAGAGCCACACAAGACATTAAATGACTGTTTTCACAAGCTGAAAAAAATCTATCAATAGAGCTACTGTGAACAGCTTTTCTGCTCAGCAGTATAATGTTACCTTTAACAGTATTGGAGTAATTACATTTATGAAAAATGGTGACTATAATCTATAACTGTTTACTTTTTCTGAATTTCTGCAGTCTGTTAGTCAACTCCTACATGAGGCCTGGCTGAGGTCTGAGGTCTGTATTGCACTTACAAACACCTGAAGATAACTGTGATTGGACTACATTTAAAATATCAGAAAACATGTCAGTATTAGCTTTGTGCATCCTTACGGCGCTCTAAAATAATTTCATCCATGTGTGCTAGTGTGTTTACTGCACATGATGATATTACAACAATGATGACTTAAATAGTCTATATATGTAATGGGTATATCTAATGTAATGAGTGCTTACAGTTAGGTTCATAGAAGTATTCAAACAACTGTTCACACTATCACTTTAAAATAAAAAAAGTCAAGAGTGGACTGAAGTGCAGAGTTTCAGTTTTAATTCAAGGAGTTTAACTAAAGTATTAAGAATTACAGTAATTTTCATACATAGTCTCAGAGCCTTAAAAGTTATTGGACAGTTGTCTGAAAAGCCGTTATGCAAAAACTGTAGGTGTGTTGATTGCACTGGATAGCCCACCATCACCAAAAGGCCTGAAACATGGAAGAAGATAATAAAAACGCACGATGACAGAATTATTTCCATTTTTAAGAAAAACAATGCCACAACATCTTAACCTAGTCAAGAACACTCCCAAGGTGGTGGGTATATCACTGTCATGCAATCATGACAGATGCAAGTATGCAATCATGATATGTCTTCATGAACGTAAACAGAGTTTACAACAAGGTAAAAAGCACTGATTTATATTCAAAAACAAGAAGGAGAGATTCAAGTTTTCCTGAAAACATCTAAAACAGCCGGCATGGTTCTGGAAAAAAAATCTTTGGACTTATGAAACCAGAATGATGGGGAAAATATGGAGAAGAAAAGAAACAGACCAGGATCCAAAGGATACCACATGATCTGTCAAACATGCTGGAGACAGTGTTATGCATGGTCATGTATAGCTGCCAGGGGAACTGAGCCACTCGTGTTTATTGATGATGTGACCACTGTTAGAAGTAGCAGGTTCACCCAGATGATGACAAACTAATCAGACGTTGCTTCATGGCGCAAATGAATGATGACACAAAGGATACTGGAAAAGAGCTTCTCAAAGCAAATAACAGAGGTTATTCTTCAGTGGCCACCCAATAGAACAGGTTCTCCATTACTAAATGCCAAACAATAGTTACATTTAACAGTGTTACGTCCCTCTGAAGCCCCTAATCATCTCAATGTTTTCAGCTGGTGCTAATTGGCCACACCTAGTCAGGTGTGGATAAAAGTATACCTGAGGCAAGCTTCCCAGGAGCTCACTTGTCTTTACCTTGGTGGCATCAGCCATTTCACCCAGCCTGCTATGCCATTTTAAGATAAAACCTCGTCTGACTAACACTCTGGTATCCGTCTCCTTTTTTTTAATGTTGCGGCTTTTGAGCCGGGTTGTAACAAACAGTAACTAGTTTGTCCAGTTATTAGTATCTGAAAATGTGTGCAACAATTCAGAAATATAAAAGAATCTTGAACAGATGATATGAACACTTTTGCCAAACTCTTTGAATTAAAGTTGAAAGTCTGCACTTCAGTTACATGTTGACAGTTTGATTTAAAGTCTGCTGTGGTGCTGTAAAAAGGCTGAATTACAAGAACTGTATCAATATCCAAATATGGACCTAGCTGTGTGTTTAACTCTGTTTTTTATATTTGGAAATAAATGAGGCACTATATTAAATATGTACTCTGATATTAAACTGCTAGAGTTTCCATGGCTTATAGACCCACATACAGTGTTCTCCACTTTTATCCACTTTATCATCTCGCTCACTTTATCAACTTTCAATATAATTGCTGCATATCAAGATTACTACACATGTATGAAAAAAAAAACAGGACTTTAAGAGAGGCTTCCTATCAAATGTTTTATTTATTTGCCATAAGCTTTGGTTTTCACTTCATTCCTCTGTTGGCCTTGGAACAAGGGCCAAGAAGACTGGAAACCCCTGGAGTATAATGGTGGGAAGTACATTAAAGAGTTTTAGGTGATCCAGAAGAAAAAGAAAAAAATGGATCTTTTTGCTTTCTTGCTGCTGAGTCATTGTCTGTTAATCTAACTTTGTGTCTGGTCAAAGGCAGATCCCATCCTTTTTGTGCCAAACTTTTGAGTTTGCCCTTTAAGCTCAAAGTGTCACAGAACTGTTGAACTGCCATAAATATTAGGGCTGTGGCATGGTTATTGGTGCCAGACATGCTGGTCTGATTATTTCAGAAACTGCTGATATACTGGGATTTTACCCCACAATCATCTCTTGGGTTTACAGAGAATGGTCCAAAAAACGAGAAAATATCCTGTGAATTGCAGTTCTCTGTGATGTTGATGCCAAAGGTCAGAGGACAAAGACCAGACTGCTTTGAGCTGATCTGAAGGCAACCATAATTCAAATAATCATTTGTTACAACCAATATATCCAGAATAGCATCACTGATAAGATCATAATTTGGTGTCAAAAACATGAAAGCATGGATCCATACTGTCTTATTTCACCAGTTCAGACTAGCGTTGTGATAGTGTGGGGATAGTTTATTGGCCTATAGTCCCCTTAATACCAGCTGAGCACCATTTAAACACCACAGCCTACTTGAGTATTGTTTCTGACCATGTCCATCCCTTTATCATGATAGTGTACCATCATCTGATGGATTGTTCCAGCTGGATAACACACCATGTCACAAAGCTCAGATTATCTCTGGTTTCTTGAACATGACAATGAGTTCTCTGTAGAAACTCAGTTCACTGTAACAAAATACAGTAAGTTCCAACACAAAGATGTTACTCTTTCATTTGTGAACCTGTAGTTCTTCTGCAGCCGAGCTATAAATTGATCCAGGCTATGAAAAAGAACACAAATGAGTGATAAAATTAAGCAAACAGCAGTTCATTTGGTAGGAGTAGTATTGCAGCATGGATTCAGGAATCTGGTTGTAACAAGAAGGGACCAAATAAATATTGGCTTTGAACACTGTACAAGTGTTAAATCTCTGTATTCACACATTCAAATGACATTAATATAGCTAAAAATAATATTAACAGCATGCACATTTAAGTATATTTGTACTTCTATAGCACATGTAGTATATTCTGAACAAGGGTATATTTCCAAAATTAAGCAGAACAACTTTAGTCACTGTAGTCATATTCTGAAAAAAGAGAGCTGAAATGCACTCCTTTGTGCACCCCCTGGTCTTTCTCTTTTTTAAATATTTTGCTTTGTTATGTTAGATCCAGTGGATAAGTGTCTTAAATGGTCGCCCCATGGTCGCCCCATGATCGGAAGGTCGGCGGTTCGAATCCACTTAACGGCTACCCTGAGGTACCCCTGAGCAAGGTACCGTCCCTACACACTGCTCCCCGGGCGCCTGCTTAGTGGGCTGCCCACTGCTTCACTGAGTGAATGGGTCAAATGCAGAGAAAAACAAGTAATTTCCCCATGGGGATCAATAAAGTATCCATTATTATTATTATTATTAAATCTGAATTCTATCTTAAGGCCACCAGGTGGCGATAGCTGTGGTTCCATGAAGATTTTCCGTTCTCTAGAAGTCTATGGGAAGATGGCTTCAAGGAAGCAATGTCCATTTTTTTATACCGTCCATGATGTGTGTGTATAGTTGGTCAGTTACCTTAGTATCTGCAAAATTATTTAACCACCTAGCATGATACTCTGGACATAAAATGGCATTTAAGCCAAGAAAAAAAGATCTATTCTGTGTGCAAATTGTATTAAAAATGCAGCTTTTTTTTTTTACAGTGTGTCTGATGTCTCATATATATTGTTATCACAAACTAATAATAATGTAAACACAAAACCATTTTTCTTCCCTTAAAATTTCAAATGATCACATCAGTGGTTAGTGCTAATTAGCTAACGGTAGCTAACTATTATCATGGTGTGCCACTTGTTAATTTTAGGGTTTAAATGTTATACAACTTTAGTCAAACCAAAAATTGTTACCAATATCAGAATAACAGACCAATCACTGAGCTGTGTAAACCAGGGGTAGGCAATTGATTTGCCCAAGGGTCACAGTTAGTGCCTAATTGTAACACTGACTCTTCCCAGTTAAAGTTTATTAAGAGATAAAATCAGCATTAAGGACTAGCTAAATCTGGTACAAAGCCTCTTTCCATTCTTTATGTGTATAATCTATTTTGCGCACAGTCCCTGAAATTCACAAAATTGAAAAATGAGTAGAATTGAGTTCAGGTTATTGATGCGGCCCTCCATTTTGTTACTGTTAGAACAGGAACAAATCTAGAAGTTTCCGTCTGAATTTGTAGATAGCTACAGATTTACAGTTTATATAGTTAATTGATATATTCTCAGAAATAGATTGCATGTCATTGCCAGCTTGACCCCATTCAGTCACAAACCTATAGCACACTGATTGCCATTTTATTGTTGTCTTGGTGCACCAAAGTCACTTTGAAGCAACTGACCGTGATTAGTTATGGAACTGGTGGATTTCAAAGGCAACAGGATGGCATGTTCATCCTACACAGTTATAATAATTTTGGTCATACTGTGGTCTCCAATCACTTTTTTCCGTAGCGTGACTGTAATATTAGTATCTCTGTTTTGAATTTAGGCTAAACCTTATAAAAATAACTGACAGGCAGAGGAAGAGGAGGCCAGATTTACTCTCCAGGTGGATGTTCCAAAGTAGAAATGTGACTTCATTTATAAACTATGAATAAATAATCCAAATGCCAATTCTTGATATCACAAGCAAGGCTGTGCACAACCAACACGAGCCACTGCAGATATTTTCTTTACATTTTAGGGGTAAAACAAGCATTCATTGTTGTATCCTGCAGTATTTCTAACGCTGAGAAAATGTGGACGTGCACTCATTTTCTAATGTGAATAAGTTCATGTTATTCCAAAGTCAGGAATGGAAGCTGTCTGACATTCATTTGACTGGAAATTGAGCTATTGCCTAAAAAACTAGACAGTGAGTCAAAATCGTGTCTCAGTTCCGTGAAACAAGGCCGTCAAAGCCGTCCAGAGGAATTAAAGGATGAATTTTTATATGACTGTAACTGACAGATTCCTTTTCTTGCACCTATTCATGCAGGTCAGGTAGCAGTAGGTCAGTGAGAATTTACAGCCACCCCCCTCCCTGGGTAATTTGCAGCTTACATTACACACTTTGAACTATGAAAAGTGCCAAACCACAGGTATTTCAGCCCCATGTTGTGAAATGGTCAAAGGACTCGGTCTTGTAATGTGTTTTCAGGAATGTTTGTCAAACGAGGGAGTGTGATGTTGAACAGAAAAACCATGTGACCACTGCAAAAAGTTGAATTCCTTCCTGCTTGTGCGTTCGATGAAGCCACAAAGCCCTGTTTTATTTCTGTGCTTGGCTTAATATTTGGATTAATATCTTTAAAACAGGCTTGCTTCGACACTTCGCCAACCAGACCAGGATGCTGCATTTGCCAACATCAGAAACTGAATATTGATCCCAGATTCTGTCTATTACTGGTTTAAAAGCACACTCTCAGACACGATACAGGAACAAACACACACCAGCTTTACTCCTATCCAGTGTTTCTCAGAAACTATTAACACAAACAGGCTCCAGCCATAACACCAAAACCCACTGTACTCTTTACAAGGTACAACATAAAACACTGATGCGCACATTTCTTGACAGGCAAGAAAAATGATTTTATGGATGTGTGTTTGTGTGCACATCCAAAAACAGCAAATCTGAGCCAGCCAGAAGTAAAGGCTGTATAAAAGGCCAGCAGCTGAAGCAGACAGTGCAAACAATTCCCAGAATTCCTCTGAGGAGCAGAATAAACTGACCCTGGCCTTCTTCTGCCACACAGGCTGAGACACTGACGCCTCGGCGTTGTTGGGTCTAGCCTGTTATTACCGAGCATGGAGATGTGCCTGAATTTACTCACAGTCTTGCATTAACTTGTCAGTCTTTCACTTTTAGGTGGTGCAGACAGAGCATGTGCAGGGTTTTTTTTCTCCTCTACATGCTGTGAGTTTCTACTCCTTATAGTAGAGTCAATTCACAGATACTTCACCCTGAGACATAATTAAAGGCTGAAGTAAATCTGCACAGCTGGCGGTACATGCACACTGTTAACCCCGGAGCATCAATTTTTGCTGTTTTACTCACAAGGTGCTTTTTGGTTTTTGTGCCACGACACACCAGCTTAAAGTGAAAAGGATTTGACATTCCTACCTCAACAAATAGGGTACTGTTGTGAAAGAGTGTGCTTTAAGTAGTCATTTGTAACCAGAACTAGTACATACAATTTCTCTCAATACTAAAATTCCAAAACTAGGGGCACCGGTGTAGTTCCCTGGATTTAATAGGCCATTGACTTTTGAATCTGCCCCAGGCCATTCACTACACCTCTACCCCCTCCTCTCTCATGCTAAAATGGTTTATTTTATTATCTTTACCCATACAGTTGGAACAGAATTGGCTGAACTGAATGAAATCATTGAAAACAATGAAAGCCAAGGTCAAATGGTTAGCCAGCCTAAGTACTCGTGTGTCCCCCAAGGCATAGTATATTGTTGTCAAGTTTGAAGACAATCCTGCCCTGGTTCTCGGCTTATAGGCTCCAGTCCCTCTGAGACCCTAATAAGGACAAGCAGAAGAGCATGAAAGCTGCACTACTGTACTGGATATTGAGAAGTGTTTGAGCAAGTTGTTACTCATAGGGTTGCTCTGATTGTTGGGGTTCACTATATTATTGTAGGGTATTTACTTTACAATAATACAGAGAAAGGTACCTTAAATCACCTTGAGGTGAACTGAACTTGTATTGCTATTGGTAGCAACTACATCTGGAATTGTGATAGCCTAGTTTTAGTGCAACCTATGAACTTTTCCTAAACTAACTTAAACTCTTTCAGTGCCCAAACCTAAAAAAAGAACAAAACAAAAACAATCCAAACTAAAATGGTAAATGGCCTGTATTTATATAGCGCTTTACTAGTCCCTAAGGACCCCAAAGCACTTTACATATCCAGTCATTCACACACTGGTGATGGCAAGCTACATTGTAGCCACAGCTGCCCTGGGGCGCACTGACAGAGGTGAGGCTGCCGGACACTGGCGCCACCGGGCCCTCTGACCACCACCAGTAGGCAACGGGTGAAGTGTCTTGCCCAAGGACACAACGACCGAGACTGTCCAAGCCGGGGCTCGAACCGGCAACCTTCCGATTACAAGGCGAACGCCCAACTCTTGAGCCACAATCACCCTAGAAACTAGAACTGAGACATACCATAACTCCTCTGTGTTGTGTGCAGTGATTATGTTTTCTTTTAGGCCCACCTGGAACTGACAGACACAGACAATAGGCTCTGTGGTGAATAAAATATGATGATCTGCTCATCAAGAAAATATCATCCTCAAGTGATGTGACTTAAATGATCTTCAAAGTGTTACCACCATTGAAATCCTGTCACTGTGATGTTGGATGCTTGCAACAATGTCTGTGGTCTCATTTAGCTTCTGCCTACTGAAAAAAACCTTCCCTGTGGAAGATGTAATTGCTTCAGAATTCACAATTAGGGTATTTAATCGCGTATTTCATCTTTTTAATGGAATGTGTAAATGCATATAATTCAATTAGTTTCTATTTTTTAAAGTTACAAGGCTTATGGTCAAATTTCAGCCAATAAATCATTGAGTTAGCCATGAAGACCTTGGTGCATGGAAGCCTAATTTTAATGACTTGCAAACATGACCCGAGTCTACGTTTAATCAGAATCTATTCAAAACCTTTCAAGCAATAATGTTAACAGATAAATGACACGCACGAAAGCAAACGTTCTATATTAACTGTTGCTTGCCTATTGTGCAAGCAGTTGGAACAAGATTTTGCTACTAACCCTAAAGCAACTATGACTAAACACTATTATTTGTGTTGTAACTGATTTTCCAGTTTTTACATTTTGTCACTAACAGGGTGCTATATTTCAACAAGACGTCACTAGTTGAGGGGCTGTGTTCATCTGCTGTGTAGTACTGATGCTGTCATTTAACTATCACAATGGACAACTAATGTCCTTTACATACATAAAGACATGTATCAACAAAGGATACGGTGACATTCAAGTTCCACTTATCCAGTGAAATGACTTCCAGACAAAGCTTCAGCTGACGTCGACCATCACTTGAACACTTTATTAACTTCACTAGGGCCCACACCTCAGCACATCAGTGTTTTAATAATAATTTCGACTGACCTTAGAGATGCGACTGGAGAAAGTGTGAGAGAGTTTAAACAGAGACAGAATAATAATAAGAACATGGCCAGGCCAGAAAAGGAAAATGAATGGCAAAGAAGGCTACTGTTGGTGCTAGCAGAGGGTCTGTGCCTCCTCAGCAGCTCGGCTCTGTCTGGACCCTGTTTGTCCAGCTTTGGCGGACTCTCTTTTCATGTGCCAGGAGAACAAGTTTTTATTGGCTCACGTGCAGAGAGCATGCACACACAAAGTACTGACTGAGAAGTTATTGAAGCCATGATAGAGGCTCGCTGAAGTCTACAGATATTTAATCCAAAGAGCAGCAAGTTTGTCTACCTGCCTTAGCACCTTGAGCCACTGCTTCCTTAGTATATACGCACACATATATATTATCTCAAGATAAAGCACAACTTGTTAGTCGGAACATGGAAAGCTATCCAACACTTATTTTGGGACCCCTTCCTGACCCCCACTGTAGGAACCACAGTTATAAACACAAAAGGGTATTGCAAAACATATACTTGCTGAAATGTTCAAAAACCTGTATCTGCATATCAGGTTAAAATGGATTCTAAAGCTGCTCCATGCATGGTGAGCTGATTAAAGTTCAGCAAAATTCAGCAGGCAGAGAGACTAACTGGGTGCAGGTGTGTGTGTGGAAGCAGTCTGGCTACTGGCATTTATAGCATTTCTGACATGAACTTTTCAAAAAGAGCTTGCTGGCCAACTGTGGACATGTTAATATCGCTCATGAGACGACCAAAAAGTTATGTTTACAGATATGCTTTAGCTGATGTGTCATTTGCCAGATATGTTCAGTTAGTGAGAAACTGCTGCATGTAGTATCACAACCAGCAGGGATTAGATCAGATTCCAGGAGCACAAATACTGGTTGCCATCATAAATCTTATTTAGATAGCACCCTAGTCTATACATTGCATAGTATCTACAAACACTGCACCATTACATCTGCATGATTCTGCATTTTGCTCTACATTCTCAAGGGTTTGCACTATGTTATAAAGAACCTTTGACGGAGCTGTGATATTGCCTTACCTTAAAATGTATTTAAGAGTAAGAAGACAAGTTCTGTTTCAAAGTTGTCATTCTTAGCATTTAACACCATACTTGTCTTTATAAGTTTTTTAAGGGTCAAATGAATAAGGACACAGTTATATTTAGGGATGGGTATCGTTTAGGTTTTATCCGATACCGGTGCCAAATCGGTACTTTTGAAACGGTGCCGGTGCTCAAACGGTGCTCGAACCGGTGCTCGAACCGGTGCTTAAAGAATGGAGAACACAAAATTGGTCCAAAAACCTCTCATGTTCAGCTGTTTTTTGTAAAAAGATAACAATGTTAGCCTTTTCTGCAGCTATGGGGCATATATGGTATCACTCTTGGCTGGAAGCAGTGCTTAAACAATGGAAAAAACACAAACTTTGTCCTAAACCTCTCATGTTTAAGTGTTTTCCACTTTTTCTTTGGTCTTTTTAGCCTTTTTGGCCAGGGTGAAGGGAGTATCTGCCATCAAACAAGAAGACAGCTGCATGTAGCTATGATGATGTTTGCTAGTTCACCTTACATGCATTAATGTAATAATGTGGTTAGCCTACTCAACGTAAATTACACACGAACAACATTAAGCTACTCACGCAGAGAAGAACGGCTGCTGCTGCATCATCATCCGTCATCATTTCTGCTACACTGGCACGGCTAGGGGCCAGGACTCTCCTCTTCGTGTTTTTGGGGGATGTTGCATAACAGGCAACCCACCCGCAGTAGATGCGCTCGGTGTGAGGTCTCGCAGCAAGCTATCAAATACGGCGCATTTCTCAGCTTTAAAAAAAAACGCTATGCGTCGCCAGGTGTTTCATCGGATTTGAGGAGTTACCTCCTTTGACAGTATCACAGTATCAGCTTAAAGCACTTGTTGCAGGCTGCTGAGTTTGCATATTTTGCTGTGAAGTACAGCCAGACTTTTGACCGCTTCGCCTTGGACATTTTTAATCTGTAGCTCTGCTCTAAAAGAACGTACGTACCTGGCCTGCCTACTATCCTCGGAAACGTAAAATGATTGGCTAGAAGTGTATCACAGCTCAGGAAAAAAAAGCACCGAAATAAAGCACCGAAATGTGCGCTGCTTTTCGGTCTGGTTACTACCGTGTCAGAACCGGTGCCATCATGGCACCGGACACCGGTACCCATCCCTAGTTATATTAGAGACCTAGAGATCAGTCCATAACTACAATGCCAATTCATAACAACAGTTGCCTCAAGGCACTTTGGTAAAGACCCTAAACTAATACAGAGAAAAACCAACAGTCAAATGATTCCCTATGAGCAAGCACTTGACAACTGTGGGAAAGAAGGCAAACGAACTCAACAACTTCTTCAACAGGTTTGACCAGCCCACAACCCCCCCACCCTCACCCTCACCTTTACTACAGAGTCCTCTCCCCACTCTTCTACCTCCCTCGCTTCCCCCCCTTCCTGACACTATGACACCCCCCTCCTCCAATCCCTCTCTCAGCAGCAAGACATCCCCCCCCCCCTCCCCCCCTTCCCAAACATCTCCCAGTGTCACAGTGGATCAGGTCAGGAGACAACTGAGGAAGCTTCGCCCCAGAAAGGCAGCAGGCCCAGACAAGGTGTGTCCTAGGGTGCTAAAGGCATGTGCTGCTGAACTTGGGGAGCCGCTACAACGAGTCTTCAATCTCAGTCTGCGACTGGGGAGAGTGCCCGCCCTATGGAAGACATCCTGCATCGTCCCGGTCCCCAAAAGGAACCGGCCCAATGAGCTGAATGACTTCCGACACTGACGTCACATCTTATGAAGACTCTAGAGTGGCTCTTCCTCAACCTCCTCCGACCACAGGTACAACATGCCCAGGACCCACTACAGTTTGCATACAAGGCGGATGTCGGAGTGGAGGATGGCATCCTGTACCTCCTGCATAGAGCCCACTCACACCTGGATGGGGGAAAAGGCACGGTCAATGGTCGGCATGAAGCTGAACACTCTGGTGACAGTGGCAGAGAAAAGGACACTAAAAAAACTGCTGGACATTATGAACAATGCTGGGCATCCTCTGCACACGGCCATTAACAACCAGAAGAGTCTGTTCAGTGACAGGTTGCTTCTCCCCAAGACAAGAACTAACAGACTTAAAAACTCCTTTGTCCCACACGCCATCAAACTGTTTAACTCCTCTCTGGAGGGGAGAGGGAGGGGAAACAGGTGGACAAAGGAGGGGGGAACAACTAAGCTGTAGTGCCTCTTCACCTCACTGTGCAATACCTTTGTGCAATACTTTTGTTAATAGTCAACGGTGCAATAGACTCCATACTTGAAATGTGCAATTCACTTGTATTTTTATTCCTATTTATTCTATTTATCCCCTTTGTATATTTTATTTATATATGTAATAATAATGTACACTTTTATTGATCCCCGTGGGGAAATTCTTCTCTGCATTTGACCCATTCACTCAGTGAAGCAGTGGGCAGCCACCAGTGCAGCGCCCGGGGAGCAGCGTGTAGGGATGGTACCTTGCTCAAGGGTACCTCAGGGTAGCCGTTCAGGGGATTCGAACCCCTGACCTTCCGATCATGGGGCAACCGCTCTACCTACTGAGCTATCCCTGCCCTTGTGTGTGTGTGTGTGTGTGTATATATATATATAATATTCTGTAACTGTAACTTCTGTCCGTGCTGTGCTTTTGGAAACCGAATTTCTCAGAGGAACCCACCCGAGGGATTAATAAAGTTTTATCTTATCTTATCTTATCTTATCTTATCTTATCTTAAGAAAAGCTCCCTTTGTACAGGAAGAAATCTCTGGCAGAAACAGGCTCAGAGTGGAGCAGCCATCTGCTGCAACTGGTTCCATGACTGCAAACACCTTTTACTTTAAAAACATCACACTTTTGAAGTGTTTCTACCAGTGGGCTAGCAGTTAGTAATGCTTCTTTCCTGATGGGTCTGCAACTCATTTCTGGAGGTTGAGGCCGAAGCTAGTGGAAATTGGTCACAAAGAGTATGCTTCACTAAAAACATCCTTACGATTGCTTTAGCAGATTTCTGCGGTTGTCTGTAGTTTGCACGGAAGACGATGACTTATCTTCAAACATTAACTACTTTATTTATTTATTTATTAACCTTTATTTAACCAGGAAGATCCCATTGAGATTAAAAACCTCTTTTTCAAGGGAGACCTGGCCAAGATAGGCAGCAGCAGATGTCTCACAGTTACAGAAATTACTCAAACACAGGCAGCAACAACACACATGCAACAATAAGTGAAAGAATACAAATAAAATAAAAATAAAATTCAATAAAATTCAAATAAAATAAAAAGTCAGTTAAAATGACAATCAATCTAATTGAAACAGTTGCATGTTATGGACTTGCTTGAGTGGTAGGAATACTTGAGAAAGTGATAGGTAAACCAGGAATGCAGGTTGATTGAAAGTCAAAGTTGGGCCTCAGCACTACAGCTAACAGATTTAAAAAGGAGCAACTTTTATTTTGAAGGTGAATGGTCTCCTTTTCCGCTTTGGACTTGTTACGACTGTTGTCGTAATTTTGTGTAATATGTCAATCTGAGTGTGCAGGTGCCTCTCCGTGATTGTTCAATCCAGGGGACGGATCATAAGGATTGGCTAATGGCCAGGAGACACATAAGTATTTGGTGCTGCATGGTGTGACTTCCAGTTGTTTCGGACTCTTTAGTTTTCTCTTATATATTATGAAAACTAATATCCTACTTCTGTTAAAAATACTTCCTTTAATGCCATGTGACAAACTAATACAGTTCTTGTCTTCTCAGCCTCGTTCTGGAGATCAGTACAGTGTTCCTGCTGCGGGTGGAGATATGTTATGGGTAGATGATTGATGGACAAAAGCATTTAGGGCCTTTAGAAAGTTCTCCTCAGTGTCCACAGAGCTGCCTGTGCATTTGCAAGCATTGTCCAAATATTTAGTCTAATGAATTGTTATTTTTCATTTTGGATTCTGAACACCTACAAGGCGACACCCTTCCTTCCTGTCTTTTCCTTTCCACGCAACGAGCAAAATAACTTCAGCTCTTCTGCATATCAGCTCCCACAGATTGCTCAGATTTACATGTAGTTATAGGTTTCTACTTTTACCAAAGTTCTTTTATACACAAAGATGATGTGGTTGAGATTCTTTGCACTAATGATTAAACAAAAGCTTTGTGGTAATCTTAGACATTTCCAAACCCACGTTAAATGGGCACATCCTCTTGTGAAGTGCTCTCTCTCACAGTTTGGGATTTCAGTGCAACTGGCGCAAGACTGAAGCCGCAGGATTCACACTTTGCTTCCCCAGAGATTTGGATACAAATATGTCTTCCTGCCTTGCCAGACTTGGCAAGACCACTCGTACATGTGTCACAGGCCTCACCTCCTCTGGTCTCAGGCATCGTTCTCACCAATATATTTTTACAGTGTTTTTTTTTTTTTTGGCAGGGGAGAGGGGTCCATCCTGCCTTGGTGTCCAAACTAAACAGAGAAGCATTCGGGATTGCAAAGAGGAATCTAAATAATTTTGTCACACCAAAGATAGTCTAGACACTCGACACTAGTTAGCTCTCTATTGCCTTGATCACACATCATCCATTTTTGACAGCATCTTCTAATAAAGGATCATTACCCTCATCTATACATGTGCGTAAACTCAGAAACAGTAATGGCAAAAAAGGGCCAGTATGTGGCGAAAGCAAATAACATGTAGATAGTGTCATGCTTTTAAAAATATACCCAGGATTAGTATTCACTTCTGAGTTCTTACTCACTGTAAACAACAAACATTAATTGGACTCCATTTAGCTTTTAGCTAGTCCTGGTAAAAAAAAATGTACAACTTCTTTCAAAAGTAATGTTTTACATATTATGATATAATAAAAAATATCTAATCCTTATCAGATCTTAAAATTATCGGTTGAACAACAACACGTGGCATAATACAGTATATAATACATAATGCAGTATTAGTATTTATTCTGTAGAAATTGCAAAGCAGGGTGTGAAAAACTAAGTACATGACCTTATAAAATCACCTCGATCATCAGTAACTTGAAGCAGTTAATATCTGTATGACTTAATCATTCTCTCACATTATTGTGTAGGAATGCTGAGGTCTGGACTTGGACTGGACCAATACAACACCTTGATTGTTTTCTTTTTTGCTATTTTGTAGATTTGCTGCTGTGCTTGTGATCATAGTGGCGACCGTGGTTCAGGGGGTTGGAAAGCTCATCTTGTAACCGGAAGGTTGCCGGTTCAGCCCCTGCTCCATCTATCTTGGTCGTTGTGGCCTTGGGCAAGACACTTGCTGGGATTTGCTAGTCTTGAATATCCACATTTATAAATAATCTGTCTCAATGAATTTTGAATTGTTTGGAAATAACCTTGTAACCCTTCCCAGATTGATGGGCAGCAACAATTACTTCTCTAAGATAATTGCTGTTGTCTTTTCTAGTTGGCATTGTGTTAACATGCACCTGCATGCTGCAGTCCAGGAAACTGCCAAAACTTAAAAGCACTCACTCACATTTGCTGATGATCAGCTAATTAAGTGCATTTGATTAGCAGCATCTGGCTGCTACTTACTCCGGTGTAATATGTCACACTTTTTAGTACATTTGAGGTTATATTCATCTTTTAAACTGTCCTGATAGGTGTATCTGATATCACTGTGTTGTTGTTGTTCCTGCATCATAAAAACATTGGTCTAGGATTAATATTGCAATTGACCAATCACATTCTGGTGATGCCATAGCTTTGAAATGTGGTAGAAAAAAAAATTGCCTTTGTTTATATAAAACTCACTTGTAACTTCCATATCAAATGTTTTCTTCTTCTTCTTCTTTTTTTTTTTAATTTACACAGTATAACAGATATATTATCAAGTTAGGTTAGCTGTTATCCAGATTTAGGTCACTCATGTTGGTTGTGTATTAACCATGGTTAATACACTAACCGCTTTGGCTAATGCTAACTAAATACACAGATAACATGACTGGCTGATGTTGATCCTGGACTAAAATTGTTATGATGATGTAGGAATATCCCCAACACTGGGATATCAGTTTATCAGATCCTGACATGTAAAACCTCAGAATTTAAAGACAGTGTCCTTTCTTTTTACTATGTCTGTAATGTTGCTACCCGAAATAAAAGCTAGACGGCTAAACCTAGTTTTCAAAAGTTGTCATTGTGGTATCTAATTGTGTTTTGACACAGGTTTTTGGTTTTGTTGTCCTTATGGGAAGTTTGTATTGGAGTGTTAAGGAGGTGGTTTGCTGTAATAATTGACCAGTGGCCTTAAATCGTGAGTTACTGTTAACCAGTGTTGCTCACTGTTGATGATGGAAGCCAACCCAGTATCACAGCAAAGCACGTAATAGACCTGCTGGCTTATTATGTGGATGAGCCACGCTTTACCTCTCCTTAGGAGTGAAATGGACACACCTGGTTAAGTTTCATTACTTTGCTGTAATATCGGGTTGTAGAAGTAGAAGAGAGTCACTGATATTTGTGCTGAGAGAGTCAGGAAGGGTCTCCTTTATTAATTACAGTACATTCACACATTTGCAAAATTCACCCAACACACATTTAAATAAAAGTCTATCTTAAGAATTTTAAACAAAGTACTTCTTACCAATGCTTTCTTTGCCCATCTAATAGTCCCAAAACATAATTATTAAAAAACAAGGAGAAATTTAACATAGATATTTACAGAAGTGCAGGTATGAGAGTCAAAAAATAATAATAAGAGAGTTCTATTCCTGCAAGGCACTGGCTTGTAGATAGCACTGCCCTCTACTGGAGGCTAATAGCAAATTCATCCATTTAAAACTATTATTGACAGTCTGCTCCTAATGCAAAAAGATGACTGAAATAAATGGAAAATAATTGTGCTAGTTTTGTAACACCTTTTGGTCATTATGATGCACTTCAAAGCATTAAACTGAAAAACAAAAAAACAAAAACCATACAGTGAGGTTGTAGCACCAGTGCTGCATATTTTGTAAATAGAGGTCATTTCATAAGTGCCTAAATACAGAGGGAAGTTTATCCAGCCACAAGGCAAAACACATGAGCAATTTGTATGCAATGCATGACCCACAGCGCCCGAGGCCAGGATCCTGACTGTCTGCTTGGTCTCCGTCCGTAAACAAGATCTGATTTCTAAAATTGACGTATTTGAGGTAACATTCCCATGCCTTAATTCTTAAAAGCAGTTCAGGGTTCCAGGTTTGGCAAACACATGCAAGCAACACAGAGGAACATGAGCAGGAACGTTTAAAAAAAAAAAAAAAAAAAAGTTAAAATGTCCACAGTAAAAACTAAACCCATTTTAGAGAAAACTCTTGCTCACAACATACTGGAGGAGGATGAATTTATTGATATTAGAGTATTAAATTTAATAACAGGATATGGAGCCTTTCTTCCCACCCTATACTTGTATTACTTTGGTCTTGGCTGGGTCGCTGCTATTGACCTCTGGATGAAAATTTCACCAGTTGTGCTTGTGTAAGTTTGAGTGTGTATGGATAGCCGTTAGAACGAAAAGAAAAAGAAAAAAAAAAAAGGGGGGGGGGAAATCCCTCATCACGTTCTGAGGATTACAGTCAGACTGAAAGCAAGCCTCCCAGACAGCTGGGAAAGACAAGGATCAAGACCCAAGGTGGAAAAATAACAAGTCTAGTTGGTCAGATAGACGTTACTTCGGCTGTTAAGACCACAGCAGTTCATGAAGCGGATCGTGGCAAAGGAGTGAAAGCCAACTGTCAGATCAAACTTTATTTGTAACTCAAGAAGGTGCCATGAAACATTCCTACTGTCAGCACATTTTCCCATGTTAGCGCAGGGTGTTTTTCTTCCATCCTAATGCAAGATTAACGATGGCAGCCTGCATCCAAATTGAAGTTTAGCCTCCTAAGAGTTATTAGAGAGGAAATTACAGTGAATCCCCAGTGCTTGTGACCGATTTCCAACTGTGACAGTGGAAGAGAGATGAGGTGTGATAAAACATCAGCCCACACCTACAAAAAGGGCTACAGAAACCTCTCATTCAAAATATTTGCTACATTAACATGTGCCGATCAGTCCATCTAGGTTTACAGCTCAGTTCTCCCTTCGAGGTTAAACGGTCCGTAAAAATTGCACGGGCATATTCAATTCAGTTATTAAAACAACAAATTAAACATCACTTATAATTTGGTTTGTCATGAGGGTTCGGGCTTCAGGCCCCAGTGCTGGTAAGCATTCACTCTCCTAAAGGTGTTTGAGGGAACATGGAAACCACAAGTCAGCTTTAATGCTCCTGCTCTGCAGCCGACCAGCCTTTAACCTCCCTGAGACTGTTACATTTGACAAATCTCTCAACATTAACTCTCAGGCCAGCGGTTTTCTCGTAAGAACAATTCATTTCATGTTTTTCCTTTTTTTTTGTAATTTTACATACACATTTAGGGGGAACAACTTCATTTCACCCTGCACTGATTAACACTCAGAAATAGTCCAGCTTGTAATCCAGCCATGGGGCATCCACAGTTCAATTAAATTCAATGTAGTTTTATTTATATAGCACCAAATCAACAACAACAACAACTGTCTCAAGGCACTTCTTATAGTAAAAACACTACAATTTAAAAAAAAAAAAAAAAAAAACCCAACAATGATATGAACCCCTATAAGCAACTTCTTTGGTGACAGTGGGAAGGAAAAACTCCCTTTTAACAGGAAGAAACCTCCAGCAGAACCAGGGTTTAGGGAGGGGCCGTCTGCTGCGACGGGAGGAAGGAAGACAGGACAAAGACATGCTCTGGAAGAGATCTGGAATTTAATAATAACTAAATGCAGAGACACACACACACACACACACACACACACACACGAACGAGCAAATGTAGCCCTTAATGCTAGTCCCAAACCTGGATAATGGATGGCGTGGGTTTCATTGCGAAGGTCCATATGGGTTGGTCAGCAGCTTAGTTAACAACAACTGCTTCCAGTGCTGAAGCCTGTACTATTAAGCGAGAGAGGCCGCTGAATTAGAGGAAAAACACAAGTCTACCTTTGAGAAAGTTCCACTTTATTTTTTATAGGAAAAAAGCAAATTTATGATTAAAATGACAAACTGATAAAACAATACATTTTTGAACTTTGAAATAAAAGTGTTTGTAATTAGGTTATAATGATAATTTGATAAGGCTAAAAATGTGCACCTCCTCACTTCTTGCTGGCGATCCTCTTGGATCGTCTCAGACCTTCGTTTTGTGCCTCCTCTCCAGCATTATCTGCAGTGGTGGCAGCAGCTCTCCTGCCACGAGAGGGCACCTCAGGTTCTCCAGTTTTCACTTTACTTTGACTTTTCTGTTGGGAAACTGTGGTCTGAGCAGTTCCAGCAGGCTTTCTTCGTCCTCTCACAGGTTGTACTGACTCTTGGGAATTTAAGTCCTGCCCTTCAGCTTCCTCATTTTCCCCTCTGCTTGCTTTAACCTTCTTTTTCTGTTGCTCTCCTGGAGCTCCAGACCGGGTTGGCTCTTCGGCTGAGGTTTTCAGAGTGTCCCTGTTTCTACTCCTTGTTGATTTACTTGTGTTTGTTGCGTCTTGCAACATTTCAGTAGATTTAACAGCTTTCTTTTGTCTCTTTCTTGGCAGCTTCATTTGGCTTTTAATGGCATCTAAATCTTCTTTGATTTCTGGTGCTTCCGTGATGTTCACCTGCATTTCCAGAGACGTGCAGGCCTCCTTTGAAACCACATAAATGGAAAAAATAGTAAGCCTTTTGTTAATGTGTGGATACAGGCACCAAACCTCAAGTTTAAAAAGATAAATGAAGTGGTGTAAGATGAGACTAAATCGGGTCCTCACCTCTCGCTGTGCAAGTTCAGCTTTCAAATCAGACAACTGCCTCATCAAACCTTGTATCCTCAGCTGAAACGGATACAAATAGTCAATAAATGTAGACTTTCAGGCTGGAGCCTCTCTTTTATGGCAGTCAAAAAACGGCCAAATTAACCCCCAACAGCTCAGTTCTATTTCTGTTTTTATGACAGACTGCCATCTTCTTTACTGCTCTTGAATTTAACTACCACCAAGAAGTTGACTTCATGAAGGACTGAGTGACAGCCCCCTGCTGACTATTCAAAAATTGGAGGGGAGCAAACCAAAACA
The DNA here is from genome assembly GCF_041146795.1 of Maylandia zebra. NCBI lineage: Eukaryota > Metazoa > Chordata > Actinopteri > Cichliformes > Cichlidae > Maylandia > Maylandia zebra. Next base: position 29,635,184 of record NC_135188.1, on the reverse strand, counting down.
AAAAACCAGTCAATAGAAAACACTATTTTCCATTACAAGTTATACATATATTGATGGCTTCCTATACGCACTGACCACTTTAATAGGGATACATTTTTCAAACACTTAAAAATACAAAATCTCTAATCAGTCAGTCACATGGAAACAACTCAGTGGATTTAGGCATGCAGACACGGTCAAGACCACCTGTTGAAGTTCAGCCTGAGAATCAGAATAAAGGGGATTTAAGTGACTTTGATTGTGGTATGGTTGTTACAGAAACCACTGATCTACTGGGATTTTTCCCAACAAAAATCATCTTTAGTATTTACAAAAAAAATGGTCTGAAAAAGAGAATATCTAGTGAGCAACAGTTCTGGGTGGAAATACCTTGCTGAGGTCAAAGATGAATGGCCAGACTACTTCAAGCTGATAGTAGGGTAACACTAACTCAAATATCTGCTTGTTACAGAAACAACCACGGTATACGGAAAAGCATGTGTGAACACACAAGATGTTGAACCTTGAAGCAGATGAGCTACAGCAGCAGAAGAGCACACTCCTGTCAGCAAAGAACAGGAAAGTGAAGCTACAATTCGCAACAGCTTACCCATATTTGACAACACTGGGTGCCACTTCCTAACAGCTAAGAAGAGGAAACTACAATTAATATTAACATCTCAAACTGGTTTCTTGAACATGGCAATGAATTCTCTGTACTCAAATGGCCTCCAAAGTCACAAGATCTGTTAAATGGAGCTTGTTTTTCATGTGTTCCATGAGGAGATTCACATCACAGTCATGCAGCCAACAAATCTACAGGAACTGTGTGACACCATCATGTCAATATGGATCAAAATCTTGAAGGAATGTTTCCAGCACCTTCATGAATCTGCACCATAAAGAATTCAGTCTGTTCTGAAGCTGAAAGAGGTCCAACCCAGTACCAGCAAGGTGCACTTAATGATGCAGCCAGTGAGTGCATATTTTTGCAGTTTTCGGCCTCCATATTCTCTTACCTGTTTATTGGCAATTTGCCTTTCCATCTGTCCTCTCTCTTCAGCCTCCTCCTTCCTCCTGTAATGTCAAACATATGAACAGTAATGGGATTTTTTTTCCCCCTCCCTTTCTTTCAGAAGCCAAGATGCTGACAGCATTCATCAGCGACGCAAACCATTACTGCAAAACATGAATAGACAGAGCCATAACCCTGGCCCTACATTACTGTATCCAAGGAAGACATTACTTGTTTGCCACCATCTTCTCTATTTGATACAACTCGACCCTCTTCTTATCCATGGCGTCCTGGATGTCTCTTATTTTCATCATGGATAGGAGAGATTTGGCATCCGCGTTAGTCAAGTCAGCCTGTGGGCATGCCATTCTGAGGACCACCTTTGCCCACTCAGTGACCTCTATACAAGATGGGAACTGACAAACAGAGGAGATTTATCATCAGAATACATTAAAAAACACATTTCCAGTGAAACTTCAACTGCAAACAATCTGTACATGTCTCTATTGCAAGGTTTAGTGTTTTTTTTGGTAAAGCAAAAAAAACCCCGAAAGTCTGCAGGTTCAGTAGGTTAGCGTTTGATGTTGTGGATTAAATATGCCTCTTAACCTTTGTTAAGAGCTTCCATGATTTTGAGGAATTTCCAGTGAATGTTATCTAACAGGCTGTAAATGCCAGAAGGAATCATTCAAAGGATCCATCTTTTTAAACTTCAAGTCCATACCATTGCTGCCCTTCAAGTAAAGACTTTTTTTGGTGGTGGTGGGGGATAATGCTATTTTAGGGGGGAATATAAGAAGCCAGTGAAGATGCCTGTAACACACTGAAGCTTGAACATACACAGAGTTATTACGACAATAAAAAGAGACAGATGCGCCCCAGAAGCAACTGTAGAAGTAAAGAAACATCAAAGAGTTGCTTTTAAAGGATACATTTGGAGGCTCACAGCATAGGAGGTCATGTTGCATGTGTGAAAGTCACCACGTCTATTGCATTTCAGAATAACTCACCCTCTTGAGCTCAGCCTCTGCTTTCATCTTGGAAGCACATGCCAACTCTAAGGCCACCATTTCCGTTTTTAACAGCTTCTGCACTTCTTCTAGTTTAACCTGAGGACCGCCAGAACATCCAACTGTATCAGTGCACTATAGCCGTTCATGGTGAAATGCCCATATATGAGGCCTACCTGCATTTTTTTGACAAGCTGCTCTTCTTTCATCTTTTTTAAAAATTCCAAGTCAGCAGCAGTGAGCTGGTAACCCTTCATCCCTTTCAGCATGGAGTGAGGGTCATGAGATTCTGGAAGTTCTTCTGAGCAAATAGTAATTAAGACAAAACTTTGTGACAAAAACCCAAGTGTGAAACTTTCTTTACAAAAACTAAAATCTAGATGATTTCAGTTTCTGTTCAATAAATTAGACACCTGTTAAAATCCAAATGGGAACGTTTAATATTTGTATCATTTTCAAAGGCTCTAAAACAAAACTGTTGCTCACCTGTATCTGTCTGACTTTTTTGGTTACCTTCGTCTTTATCTCTGACACCATCCTATTTATGAAAGCACAAACGTTGATGGGTCAAGTCAATGAAGTAGTCGGATTTAAAAAAAACAACCCAAAACGTTTATGTACCTCCATGTTCTGCTCTGGTTCCTCAAGGTTGGTGAAATCCAGTTGTCTTGTTACGTTTGTTAAGGGCGGCGTCCTGGGAAGCTGCCGACCTGACGGGATGTAGTTCCCTGAACTGCAGCTCCGTCGCAGAATTTCAAAATACGTGTCAGACATGTCTGAGGATTCCCTTCAACATAACCACAAAAAGCACTGAATGTCTTGAATGATAGCAGCAAGGGCTCAGCTGACAGCTGCGACCAATTGGTGCTGCCGACACATGCTCCCTTCCTCTCTTCCGGCCTTTAGGGCAGGTAGCTCCACCCACGTGTGGCCTTTATCAGTTAGGAGCTAAACACTCTCAATCAAAACATTTAACGAGATTAAACATGCAGACATTTCTAACAACATGACAGTATTTAATTATTAACCAAATGTGTTTGTGAAATTGTTCTGAGTATTTCTAGAAACCTTTTGGCCAAGCGACCATCTGTCTGGGCCTCCTTTACTGTGGCGGTAGTTGGAATCTCCCACTTTGTTTTGACTGTTTAGACCAGGTGTGTCCAACTCACAGCCTCAAGGGCTGGTGTCCTGCAGGTTTTAGATGTCTCCTTGATCCAACACAGCTGATTTAAATGGCTAAATTGCCTCTTAAACATGTCTTAAAGTTCTCCAGAGGCCTGATGATGAACAAATCATTTAATTCAGTTGTGCTGGCCCAGGGTGATATCTAAAACCTGCAGGACACCCTTGAGGGCTGGAGTTGGACACACCTGGTTTAGACCCATAATCAGTGCTTTAAACATAGTAAATTAAAATCAAGTGTGTACAATAATCTCTCAGGTTTTGAATAAATGTGTCTGACTAGCTAGTTAGGTATAGCTATGATACTGGCTTAAATAACTGCCACATATAAAAACATACGACTACGACCCAACTCTATATGCCGGCCTCAATGGTGCTGCTTTGTAGAAGTGTGAACACCTGTGAAGGTGTTTTGTCTTTTTCTTTATCTGACAGGCCGTCTCCAGACCACTGATTTCATCCACTCCAAAAGTCTACTGATAAAAGTGACGATGGAAACGTTGCGCTGTGACAGGTCCGGCTCTGCAGAGTGGTTCTGTTCTTCTACCCTGCTGTGCTTCACTCATCCCTGCATCGTTTTCAGCTGTGGTTCAGAGATGGCTGATTTCTCCTTGTTCACCAGTGGGTGGTGACAGATTCCTTCAGATTTGAAGTGTGGGGAAGGAACGCTTTGATTTCATGTCTGCCCAGAAAAGCCATTAACATAACAGTTCTTACACTTCATTTTATTATTTCTTTTACATTGTTTATACACATGAAGAACTGAAGAAAGGCACCATTTGATTAGACAATCTTTAAAAAAGGTTTTAAAATACACATAGACAGCAGTGAACACTACATAGGTATATTCACAAAAAGGCTAATTTTATAGTCCTGGTCCTTAATAATGCTTGAATTTTCTCATTTGTGTTATTTTATATTTAAATTTTAGAATTTTTTTTTATGCTAAAAATAAAAACAGATGAAAGATGAAAATATTAAGATTTTCACTGAGACTGAGCCGGACTGACAAGATTTTTGGTTTTGGCTTTAAAATGTAAGAATAATTCTCATCTTTCAGGAAGCATTGGGATTTTTTTCTCCAGCCCAAAATCATTGAGGAGTAACAGTAATGTGATTTTCCTTTGTGCTACTATTATACACTGAATTTCCCATAACGGCTATCTTTTTGCCTCTAGCTCTCACTTAAAGTGCACTGGTAAATGGGCCTACTGCCAGGTCCACGTTCAATAAAGAGGTAAAAGGGAATTACTCCTCTCCACTATCACATACATGCTTATCAACTTTCTATTTACAATATTTTAGGTTCTTTACTTTTTCATTGCAAAGTGGCTTGAGATGACTTCTGTAAACTGCATCCCTTCCGAGTTGATTATCCAAGGCACAATGAATCAAGGAGACTGCCCAGACACTTTTGTGAATATAAAAAAAGCTTCAGTTTTCTTTCTTAAGCTGACCTTACTTACGTTGCATAACTAGGAAATGTTCAGCCCTGCTTTAACAGACAGACAGGCAGGTGTACAGACAGACAGATGGGCCGTGACACAAAATAGGCACAACCAAAACCCAGTCTATCTTTAAACTGAGCTGCCAGACCCACATGTCGAGAGGAGCTCCAAGAACTCAAAAGGAGAGGGCTGAGTCGTAAATACCTCTGTTTTTAAATGGCCCGCTCCCATAATGCCGAGCGAGAGAGGAAGGAGGATGGGGGTCAGAGAGTGTGTGTGTGTGTGTGTGTAGCTGTATGTGATAAACTAACTTGGCATAACCAAGTGGAAAACATTTGCTTGGTTTTACATGGCAGCTAACAAATCATGCCTCAATAAAAATCAAATTAAAAACTACTTTCCTCGTTTTCCTCATAGCGATAATTCCTCTCCGGTGTAAGTAACTGTGTCTGCTGTGTATCTGTTCTTCATCTGGCAGGAGGTGTTAAGCAGGGGGTTCAGTGCAGCTTTGCTGGTGTTAAATTGTTTTAACTGCAGTTTTTTTTATGATGAATGTAAGAATCCTGCTTGTTTATTTCTGTCTGAAACAAGGACCCACTGCTTTACAAATGTCCCCCTGGCAGACCTGTGACATGTAGCCCACCTTTAACCCTTTGACAGTCTCCAGCTTCACAGCAACCCTGAATTGGATAAGTGGAAGAAATTGGATAGATAGTTTCCAGAAATTAGTAACCAAAAACAAAGATGAGGCACACTGACATACAAATGCATGTTGTATGTAAGAATGAGCCAGTTCTTCACATTTTTCAGCACAAGCAGATTAGTTATATACAAAGTCCCCGAGATGACATTCAGACCCCCCTCTTTCTAAAAGTATACACAGCACACATTTGTAAAGTAGCTCTTTTGTTGTGTAAAAGCTCTTTAGTGCAATAGCAAATGCCCCAAAAAGGCCATTAACAGCTGCTTTGACATGTACTGTATTGAACTGCTGAGCAGACAGCTCGTAAAGGCAGTGATAAAACAGCACCCATGGTGGCCATGGATGTGGATTGGATAGAGGCAGGTGCTCCAACTTACCAAGAGACTGATGGAAAATGGGTTAGAGTCATCACTGTGAGAAAGATGGGACAATGGAGAGTTAGTCTTACCCAGGAGATGGTTAGTTTGTACTGTTGCATGATACAAGCTGATTTAATGACAAGCAAAGTGGAAAAAAACACACACACACACACACTTGGAAAGTTGGAGAAATTCCTGCTGTATATCTTACAAAGTTATTTACCTCAGAGCCCAAACATGGCAGACGGAGGCAAACGTCTGGTTGATGGTAAGAATATTTTGTGATGATTCATTGTTTCTGTCATTCGTTCGAAATGGGGATCAGATTGATTAGTTGCTGCACACTTAGTTTAGTCAGAAATGTTATTTAGTAAAAGGTCAGGAAAGGAAATAATAGACAAGAATTGATTATCGAGATGTTATTTAAATATTTCCTTGCGTCTTTTTTTGTAAACATTACACATTCTGGCTTAACAGCATGTGAATACAACAAAGTTATATTCACATGCTGATAAACACACACATGCACAATTAGATTATTTTGTAACTTGGTGTCTTGAGAAAAAAAGGAAAATAGTATTCAAGAAAGAATTAGAGTGAATCAGCAGACGCACGGTCAGTTTCTGTTTGGAAACAGATTTGATTTCTTTTTTTAACAAAATGAGCAGCAGTTTTCTGGGAAAAATACCTTGTTGATGCCAGAGCTCGGAGGAGAATGGCCAGAGTGCTTCAAGCTAGTAGGAAGGTAAAAGTAACTCAAATAACAACACGATACAACTGACGTATACTGAACTTCTGAATGCACAACACATCAAGTCTTCAAACAAAAAGATGACAGCAGCAGAAGATCACTCACTCCCTACAGCTTTGAACAGGAAAGTACAATTAACACAGTTTCACCAAAACTGAACAATAGAAAATTGGGAAAACATTCAGATGGCAGGATCAGAATTTAGTGTCAATAACATGAAAGCATGGATCCATCCTGCTTTGTCCCAACAATGTGGGTTGCCAGCACCTTGTTGAATCTACACCATGCAGAATTAAGATGGCTCTGACGGTAAACCCAGTACAAGCATTGTGCAACTAACGAAGTGGATAATGAGTGTATATTCATGTTAGCAAGTTTATGACTTGTGTGGTGGTTGGGCTGATTAAAGTATATTATTCTTTAGACAAAACAATCTTCATCATCAGATGAAAACAACCTGTGTTACATAATCAAAAGCTGAGCATTGTGGTGCTTTCGGTTTGTTGCCATTTCCAAGGCAAAGAACTGAAATTCAGTTTATACTAAACAAAAATACCCCCCCCCCCCCCCCCCCCCACCCCCGTGTCTTCCCTGTAACTTATCATGCTTATCTTGTCTAATCAACATAAACAAACTTGATGACTGAATATGGTAGTGAATGAGAGTAAAGCAACATGACACCTCTGAGCATGTGCACATCCAGATCAGAAACACACATAGACACACAACCATTTGCGAGTGATGAGAGATGGCTAGTTGGAAACTTCGAGGCCTGCACTTTCTGTCGTGCCACCTTCAGAGCTGTCAGTGAGGTTAATTCTGTGATGTTTGTGATTAGTGACCGGTGTAAGGTTACAGCTTCCCAAGACCAGTCCAGGACTTACGCTGCAAACGTCTGGACTTGACAAAAGTTTTGAAACGTATGACATTTCATCACATATGTGTAGTGTTTCATTACATAGTTCATATAGTTTTCAAAGGCTTGATAGAGCAGCCACACAAAATTTAATAGTGTTAATGTTTAGCATTGATGAGTGGATTCTCTTGTGCTAAATCACAGACTGTGTAGAAATAGATGGACTTTTTTTTTTAAAAACTGTTCCCCACTGGCAAAGCATGGATGAGATTGAGAAACTGAGTGCACTGCACACTCGTACATTAGAGACTTGTTATTCACTTGATAATCATTTGTTGTCATCTATTTTACTCTAAATTGGTTGCAAATGTGCAAATGAATGCCATGTTCTACTAAATAACACTTGAAATTAATAATCAAGACGATGAAGCTGAGATTGATGATTATAAACAGTGTTGGGCAAGTTACTTCGAAAAAGTAATTAATTATAGTTACTAGTTACTTTTTCAAAAAAGTAACTGAGTTAGCAACTGAGTTACAAGATTCTAAAAGTAATTAATTACTTGAAAAGTAACTATTGAGTTACTTAAAAAAAAGTTTGGGGTCCAGGGTATAATTGGCCATTTTTAACTACTTTTGATTTCCCCTCCACATTTTACCTTTAAAAACTATTTACTTTGTTTTGTTTGGTATCATCCTTTTCAGCACAGCCTCACATGTCTGAATTTACAGTTATGTTTTCTTTTTTATTTACTAAATCTAAAATCAGAAAAAACAAAATAACATCCGAGTAGTAAAAGTGATATTTTTTACTGTAACAACCACAAAAATGTTTAATGAATCATATTTCATAACTTTAAATGCAAATATAAATTGTCAATTTTAAAATCATATGTTGCAAGTTATTTGCAGCCATTTACCTTTTATTACCCTTTTTTTAAAATAACCATTTCAAACTATTTACATAACAATCAGCTGTTCTCCATTCAATAAGATGACACACAAATTATTTGTACCACTCCAAATATTTCTGTCCACTATAAAGGAGAACATCACAGCCTGATACCTGCAGGTCTGACAGCAGCAGGAGTATCACTCCTGTTTTCTACCTGGAGACAGCAGTCGCCTCATTGTTCTGACACACAACACAAAACTATCCATAACATTACACACTAACTACACAAGACAACACATGAACTACACACTCCAAACACGCTAAACGTCTCTCACATCTCAAAACTCGCTCTCTCTCTTTTTCTGCTGTCTTTCTCTCTCTCTCTCTCTCTCTTGCCATCACTCCTAAAACTTCCCCCTCTTCCTAAACAACCAAATGTCATGTTGCCATATCATTTTTTGATTGGTCGACATGGTGCATTTTCCAACCAACACGAAAGGATTGTTTTTTTTTTTTTTTTTTTTTGCTCATAAGCAGAGAGTACTTGCTAGCGCTGTCCTTAGACAGTAAACGTGACGAAACTATTGAGGAAAAAAAACGCTGCGTATATATTGTTAATCATGAGTCTGGTTTTACGGCCTATCAACACAATTTAAAAGCTGGTATATATCACCTTGTTGCTTTGTCATCTTGAAGTGGTCATGTGATTGGCTTACCACGACTACTTTATTCTTCCTCAGTCAAACAGCAGCACTCATGCAATTGTTTTGCCCCCTTAGCTCCAGGTGTTGTGCAAAAAAGTGATTGTCTGCCAGAAAGTGATTGCGGTCCGTGGGAGTGCGCGCAGCTGCTTAAAGCTGTAGCGCCCAGATTACTTACAGCTACTTCTGGTCAACTGATATAAGATGCGGTAAGCTGAACACAGCTTCAACCGTCTGTACTCAATACTGAAAAAAGTAGCGCCGGTAGTAATGCCGTTACTTGCAACGCTGTTATTCCCATCACTGATTATAAATGATTATAAATGAGATTATAAATTATAGACTTCTGTCCAATCAGTGTCCTTTTTGCGACCTCCTGCTGGCTGTAGGTGCAGAAATGTATTGAAACTCCTGCAAACATACATGGAAAGTATATAAGGCAAAAACAGAGGCCATGACTGACAGTGCTCCACTGTATGCTTTTCTACAGGGGTGATTCTAGAATCAGAGCTTTAGGGGTGCTGAGCACCCAGAGAGCTGCCCAGCCAGGCAAGATAAACCTGTCTCTGTCAGTCCCTGCATCCTTAAATGTTGTCCCGAGTTCTCTCTGACTGTCACTTTGGTGCATTTAAACCCCTGTTCCTCCCTGTCCTCATTGTCTGTTGTCTTCATCTCTGTTATCAGTCATCATAATTTTACCATCTCTGTGCAAGTCTGCAGATTTCTTTATTAAATCATAAGATTCTTAAATTCATCAAGTCTCTCTGTGCCTGGGTCCTTGTCACAAAACATGACATCACTGTTTTGTACATTTTAACACAATTTAATTCCCACATTTGTGAAAGAAAAACAAAACACTTTTTTGAAAAGTCTGTAACAAAATCATCAAATCTGATAAAGGTTATTTAAATGCTGCAAAAGAAGAATGGATTGGAAAAAAAAAATTTCCTGACCTGGGGGAGAATAATGAATGATGCTCATAGTGAGTAAAAAGTAAACTGAGTGTATTTTTTCGACAGAGATTCACTTTTAATGTATATGTATAATATAATACAGATAAATAAAAAACACTCCCAAAACAGAATAAATTATTACAAATAAATTATTACAAAATATTAATAAAAAACTATAGAAATGGAGGCAACTTTGCCTGTGGTAGAATGTATACAATGTATGAAAAAATCTTTACTGCAGATACTAATTTTACTAATTTAATAATACTAATTTTGTGTTGTAAGATTTATGAGTTTCATGCTTTCATAGTGGTACTTAGGAGAGCTTGACATTTGTGGTACACACTATAACAAGTTTGAGAAACACTGATAAGTGTATGTGTGCTTTTGGAAAACATTTAAAGCTGCTGTACAGAATCTTTGAAACAAGCTTAAAACATTTTTAGAATATAAACAGAGCATCTGCTTCTCTTTACAGCTCCTCACTCCACCAGGGCTGATTGGCACTTTCTGATAGTGCGCAAATGTGATGTATGTAATGCAGCAGACATACAGACAACTGGACGGTCCAAATGTTGGCCTACCTATCACTGGCTGAGGTTTTAGTAGAGTTGTGGCTGAACCACATAAAAATATATCATTAATTTTAATCTCCTCAATCAATGAAAATGTTATGTTGGAATGTTGTTAAAGAGGGTCAAAAATGTTTCAACCCAGTTTGTTTTGCAGATTCTGTATAGCAGCTTTAATATAGGGAGGACACAACTTCCAGATTGTGTGAGTAAAATCAGTTTTTTTCTCTTTGTCAGTTTAACAGTTTCTGTTTTGCCTGTCACTGTTCCCTGTCTGTTTTCTTACCTGGTTCTTCCTGACCTTGCCCTTTCTCCTCACGTTCCCTCTTTCCTCTCTCCCTCTTTGGACAGACAATCATACACAAATAGATTGTATTCAATTAGATGAAAAATTAAATTAATTTAAAAAAATACTATTAAGATCACTAACAAAAAGTCCTCTCTCAGTGTACTTTCAACCAAAAGGCAAATAACCAAACCACATGAACATCTAATAAAAGATATAAACATTGAAACACTGATCCAACATTATTCTTGATTGACGGATCATTTGATTTTACACTTTTACCTGAATGTGTTTACCTGAATACCCCTCCTTGAATCGCTACCTTATCGTGGTGGAGGGGTTTGTGTGTCCCAGGGATCCCAGGGGCTATGTTGTCTGGGGGCTTTTGCCCCCTGGTAGGGTCTCCCATGGCAAACTGGCCCTGGGTGAGGGACCAGACAAAGAGCGATTCATAAGACCCTTATGAAAAGGACACCGAGGGAACAGTTTACCCTGCCCGGGATAGGGTTACCAGGGCCCCGCCCTGGAGCCAGGCCCGGGGAGGGTGCCCGAGGGCGAGCGTCTGGTGGCCGGGCCTTAGTCCATGGGGCCCGGCCAGGCACAGCCCGAAGAGGAGACATGGGCCCATCCTCCCGCAGGCCCACTACCCGCAGGAGGCGCCATAGGGGTCGGGTGCATTGTGTGCCGGGTGGCGGCCAGGAGCGGAGGCCCTGGCGGACTGACCCCCGGCTGCCAAGACTGGCAATAGGGACATGGAATGTCACCTCTCTGGTGGGGAAGGAGGCCTGAGTTAGTGCGTGAGGTTGAGAGGTACCGGCTAGATATAGTCGGGCTCACCTCTACGCATGGCTTGGGCTCTGGAACCAGTCTCCTGGAGAGGGGCTGGACTCTGTCTCAGTCTGGAGTTGCCCCTGGTGAGAGGCGGCGGGCTGGGGTGGGTATTCTAATATCCCCTCGGCTTGCTGCCGGTACGTTGGGGTTTTTCCCGGTGGACGAGAGGGTTTGTTCCCTGCGCCTTAGGGTCGGGGAACGGGTCCTGACTGTCATCTGCGCTTATGCGCCGAGTGGCAGTTCAGAGTACCCAGCCTTCTTAGAGTCCCTGGGGGGGGGGGGGGGGGGGGGGGGGGAGGGGGGGGGGTGCTGGAGGGTGCTCCACCTGGAGACTCTGTTGTCCTGCTGGGAGACTTCAATGCTCACGTGGGTAACGACAGCGAGACCTGGAGGGGCGTAATTGGGAGGAACGGCCTCCCTGATCTGAACCCGAGCGGTGCTTTGTTATTGGACTTCTGTGCTAATCACAGTTTGGCCATAACGATCACCCTGTTCGAACATAAGAGTGTCCATAAGTGCACGTGGCACCAGGACGCTCTAGGCCGTAGGTCGATGATCGATTTTGTAATCATATCAGCAGACCTGCGACCATATGTTCTGGACACTCGGGTAAAGAGAGGGGCTGAGCTGTCAACTGATCACCACCTGGTGGTGAGTTGGATCAGGTGGCGGGGGAGGACGCTGGACAGACCTGGTGCACCTAAACGCGTAGTGAGGGTGTGCTGGGAACGTCTAGCAGAGGCCCCAGTCCGCGAGATCTTCAACGCACACCTCCAGCAGAGCTTCAACAGCATTCCGAGGGAGACTGGGGACATTGAGTCTGAATGGACCATGTTCAGCGTCTCCATTGCCGAAGCTGCTGCATTGAGCTGCAGCCGCAAGGTGGTTGGTGCCTGCCGTGGTGGTAATCCCCGAACCAAATGGTGGATACCAGAGGTGAAGGGAGCCACCAGGCTGAAGAAGGAGTCCTATCGGGCTTGGTTAGCCTATGGGACTCCGGAGGCAGCCGACAGGTATCGACAGGCCAAGCGGAATGCGGCTCGGGCAGTGGCTGAAGCAAAAACTCGGGTGTGGGAGGAGTTCGGAGAGGCCATGGAAAAAGACTTTCGGACTGCCTCGAAGAGATTCTGGCAAACCATCAGACGTCTCAGGAGGGGAAAGCGGTGCTCTACCTGCACTGTGTATAGTGCTGGTGGAGCGCTGCTGACGTCGACTGAGAAAATTGTCAGGCGGTGGAAGGAATACTTCGAGGACCTCCTTAATCCCACTGACACGTCTTCCGAGGAGGAAGCAGAGTCTGGGGATGAGGGGAATGACCCGCCAATTTCCGGGGGCGAGGTCACTGAGGCAGTTAAACAACTCCTTGGTGGCAGAGCCCCTGGTGCTGATGAGGTCTGCCCCGAGTTCCTGAAGGCTCTGGACGTTGTAGGGCTGTCCTGGTTGACACGCCTCTGCAATGTTGCGTGGAGATCAGGGGCAGTACCTGTGGACTGGCAGACCGGGGTGGTGGACCCCATCTTTAAGAAGGGGGACCGGAGGGTGTGTTCCAACTACAGGGGGATCACACTCCTCAGCCTCCCTGGGAAAGTCTATGCCAGGGTGCTGGAAAGGAGAGTTCGTCCGTTAGTCGAACCTCGGATACAGGAGGAACAATGCGGTTTTCGTCCTGGTCACGGAACACTGGACCAGCTCTTTATCCTCTCCAGGATACTTGAGGGTGCATGGGAGTTTGCCCAACCAGTCTACATGTGTTTTGTGGACTTGGAGAAGGCATTCGACCGTGTCCCTCAGGGTGTCCTGTGGGAGGTGTTGCGGGAATATGGGGTGTCTGGCCCATTGCTACGGGCCATTCGATCCCTATACAACCATTGCAAGAGCTTGGTTCGCATTGCCGGCAATAAGTCGGACTCGTTCCCGGTGGGTGATGGGCTCCGCCAGGGCTGCCCTTTGTCTCCGGTTCTGTTCATAATTTTTATGGACAGAATTTCTAGGCGCAGCCAAGTGGCGGAGGGCTTTCGCTTTGGTGGCCTCAAAATCTCATCTCTGATTTTTGCAGATGATGTGGTTCTGTTGGCTTCATCGGGTGAGGGCCTCCAGCTCGCACTGGAACGGTTCGCAGCCGAGTGTGAAGCAGCGGGAATGAGGATCAGCACCTCCAAATCTGAGGCCATGGTTCTCAGGTGGAAAAGGGTGGAGTGCCCACTCCGGGTCGGGGATGAGTTCCTGCCCCAAGTGGAGGAGTTCAAGTATCTCGGGGTCTTGTTCGCGAGTGATGGGAGAAGGGAGCCGGAGATCGACAGACGGATTGGGGCTGCAGCTGCAGTAATGCGGACGCTGCACCGGTCCGTCGTGGTGAAGAGGGAGCTGAGTGTAAAAGCGAAGCTCTCAATTTACCGGTCGATCTACGTCCCTACCCTCACCTATGGCCACGAGCTGTGGGTAGTGACCGAAAGAACGAGATCGCGGATACAAGCGGCAGAAATGAGCTTCCTCCGAAGGGTGGCTGGCCCCTCCCTTAGAGATAGGGTGAGAAGTTCGGCCATCCGGGAGGGGCTCAGAGTAGAGCAGCTGCTGCTCCACATCGAAAGGAGCCAGCTGAGGTGGTTCGGGCATCTGACAAGGATGCCCCCTGGGCGCCTCCTGGGTGAGGTGTTCCAGGCATGTCCCACCGGGAGGAGGCCCCGGGGCAGACCCAGGACACGCTGGAGAGATTATATCTCTCGGCTGGCCTGGGAACGCCTTGGTATTCCCCCGGATAAGCTGGAGGAGGTGGCTGGGGAGAGAGAGGTCTGGGCCTCTTTGCTTAGGCTGCTGCCCCCGCGACCCGGCCCCGGATAAAGCGGATGAAGATGGATGGATGGATGGATGGATGGATACCTGAATGTGGCTCCTTTTTCTGAAAACACTTCCTCATATCCATTATGAACCTGGCTGTCTTTCTGTACACACACACACACACACACACACACACACACACACACACACACACACACACACACACACACACACACACACCAGGAGTTATAAGGTTAATGGGCATTCAGTCAGTTAGCTAGTTAGTTAGCTAGTATCCATTTCAAACAGGACAGTGGTAACAACAGCAGGCTACGGAGAATTTAAAGTTTTAGTTTTTAAATAGTCTGCATACATTTAAATGGGAGCAACAGGACGGTGAAATGTCGCTGAATTTACTACAGAGCAGGACGGATTGTAGGGTAGCAAACATCGTTGGAAAACACGTTTTCAACACTGCAGGTTACCTGGTGTTAGGGCTGGGCCATATTATACCGTTCACGGTAATACCGGTATAATGTTAGGCAACGATAGGAAAATGAAATATCGCGATAGAATATGAGTAAAACGCGCATGCGCAGTGCCTTTGTTTTCATACGCACATGGCCGATTGTTGAGTGAAACAGATGAACCAGAATTGGTTTGTAAAAATGGTGCAACTTCAGTGATGTGGAACTGGTTTGGTGTTTGTCCACAAAGCACATTTTTTTGCAGAACATGCAAGCGGCCGTCGGACTAAGATGCCCTTAAATCTGGGAGTAATCTGGGTCCTAAACTCCGTCTTTTTCAGGTCAAACGAACACTGCAGCATCACTAAGAGTTAAAAACTGTCTAAATTCTTTCATCTTTAATAAAACGATCAGCATTGCTGCTTTACCAGGTGTAACTATGAAGTTTAACTTCCAGGCATCCATGAAAACAAAATGTATTACATTTAACGGAGTTAGAAGCTAGCAGGAAGCTAGCGGAAGTTAGCTCGCTAGTTACCTAAGCATGATATTGCATGTTCTGACTGAGAGATTTCTGAAAAAAATCAAACGTACAGCTCTGCTATCACTTCCAACATAAATGAAGACAGGAAACTAAACAGCAGTGACGTTTGTAGGGTTATTGAAGTTGGGCTAGCTGGTATATAATGATGTGCTACGTGATCGCTAGCGACACAGCTATGTTAGCATAACATAAACAGTGAAGCTGGAGGACGAACACTAACACTTTTCCACTTATAAAAGTTAACGTTAAGGTTCCTCATGGTTAGAGACAAATGCAATCGCATGGCAGGATGCTGTAAAAGGACCAATCTTCAGTCAGGAGAACAACTGAGATAATCCATCCACAATACGAGGTTAGTCATTAATATACTGCAACAACATGGGAATAGAGCCGCTGCCAGAGAATTCAACATTAATGAATCAATGGTACAGAAGTGGAGGAAGCAAGAAGAATGAGTTTAATAAAGTTTGATTTATCTGACTGCTTTGTTTCGCTTAATGTGCCTTATAATCCCGTGCACCTTATGGTCCGAAAAATACGTACTGCACACTGCAGTTTAATGTTGCAAAGCACCTCTTTTTAACTTCAGTGGATATTATACATGGTTATGCTCAGTATATGTGTTATGTTGTGGCAAGGATTTGTCCACCAGGGGGCAACAGTGGTTGGGGAGCTTTCAGTCTGTGGGGGCGCATGCCCCGGTTCTCTTAATAAAGAAGCAACTGTGAGCTACACATGGTCTCCGTGGTTCTTTGGTCTTAGGATATCACATATGGCGACGAGGGTAAAAGCCAGGTTTTGCTGTGAAGTTACACCGTGCTAAGTGACTTATGAACTGAGGTTGGCAAGTGGTACAGCGCTAGCATCTGTGGGAAGTGGAGCGTAACCCTCAGTGTGGAATAATGGCTACCACTTTGGGCTCGGTGGCACCGTTCGACAGCGAGCTGCAATCCTGGGAGGAATATTGTGAGATTTTGGATTACTTCTTTGTGGCGAATGATATTAAGGAGGAGGAGGAGAAGCGAGCGGTACTGTTGAGTTGCGTGGGCGCACAGACCTATGCCCTGATTAGGAACCTACTCAGTCCGGTCAAGCCAGGGGATCGTTCTTATGCTGAGTTGGTGGGATTGTTGAACAATCATTTTCACCCTAAGCCGAGTGAAATTGTGCAGCGGTGGAAGTTTAACACACGGAATAGAAGGCCGGAGGAAAGTGTGGGCGATTATGTAGCGGAGCTGAGGAAGCTCGCACAGGACTGTAACTTTGGAGACTCCCTGACGGTGATGCTGCGGGATCGTTTAGTATGTGGAATAAGCGACGACAGAATACAGCGCAGATTGTTAGCAGAGGATTCGCTAACATTCGAAAAGGCGCTGAAGTTTGCTCAAGCAATGGAGGCTGCTAACAGAGACATTGTGGATTTGAAGAGCATGACAGAACAGTCGCGATTCACTAAAGGATTAGGAGCCGTGAACAAGATGGAGGACGGCGGCTCGACGTCACAACAGGTTGTCAGGAAGTGCTACAGATGTGGAGGACTAAATCATGTGGCCAAGGACTGCAGGTTTGTTTCAGAAAAATGCCACAACTGTGGAAAGGTGGGACACATAAAAAGGGTTTGCCGAATGAAAATGGAACAAAAAGGAGGGCGTGGCAGACAAGGTAAACAAGCCCATTTCTTGGAAGAGGAGAATGTGGAGAGTGAGGAAGAAGGAGCTGAAATGCACCACATAAAGGCAAGTGTGACTATGTATAATGTGCATGAGGAGATTAGCATCCCAAGGGAAGAACCCATCAGACAGAAGCTAAAAGTAAATGGACAGAATGTGACATTTGAAGTAGACACAGGCTGTGGTTACACTATCATGTCAAAGGAGTCATTTAAAAAACTTTTTGAAGGCAGTAAGGCGCCCAAAGTAAGCAAGTGTGGAATCAAACTGAGAACGTATGGAGGCCACAAGGTACCCGTGTGGGGAGCAGCCCAAGTGCAGGTGGAATTCAGAGACAGTAAGAAAACACTGGATGTGGTGGTGGTTGAAGGGGCTGGAACTAGTTTGATGGGTCGGGGATGGATTAAGGCCCTCCAATTAGACTGGCAACCTGTACATAAGATCGAAGGCGGAGAGGATGCCTTACAGCGGATACTGGCCAGACATGAAACAGTGTTTAAGGATGAGTTGGGAACGCTGAAGGGGTTTGCGGCAAAGATACATGTAGCTAAGGATGCTAAACCGTGCTTCTATAAGCCCCGATCAGTTCCGTTTGCTATGAAAAAGAAAGTGGAGCAGGAACTGGAGAGACTGTTGGAGGAGAAAATCATCCAACCAGTGAAATTCTCAGAGTGGGCCGCACCCATTGTACCCATACTAAAGCCAGACTCCAGCGCCAGAATTTGTGGTGACTACAAACTGACTGTTAACAAGGTGTCGCCTGTAGAACAATACCCCATTCCACGAATGGAGGACATGATAGCGGGGCTGGCGGGAGGAGAAAAATACACCAAGTTAGATATGAGTCACGCATATCAACAGGTTGTACTTGATGAGGAATCTAGAAAGTATGTCACAGTGAACACACACAAGGGTTTGTTTACATACACCAGGTTGCCATTTGGTGTGAGTTCAAGTCCTGCCATTTTTCAGCGCACCATGGAGAGTGTGTTGCAAGGTCTGACCAATGTCGCAGTGTATCTGGATGACATCATCCTGACGGGAAAGAATGACAAAGAACATCTTCAAACACTGGAGGGAGTGCTGCAGCGCTTGGAGGAGGCGGGCCTGCGCTTAAAAAGGAGCAAATGTCAATTCATGGAGAAGGAAGTGACATTTTTAGGACATCGGGTAGATAAGACCGGTTTACATCCAGTGCCGGCAAAAGTGAAAGCAGTGCAGGAGGCGCCACCCCCAAAATCAGTGACAGAGCTCAAAGCTTATTTGGGGTTGTTGAACTTCTATAATAAGTTCTTGCCAAACTTGTCCACACTGTTGGCCCCACTGCACAAGCTTCTGAGAAAGGGGGAACCATGGTGTTGGGGACCAGCACAGGAGAAGGTTTTCGGCAAATCAAAGGAACTGTTGCAGTCAAGCAGTGTATTGGTACACTATGATGAGCAAAAGGATTTAATTCTTTCTTGCGATGCGTCCCCCTATGGAGTGGGAGCAGTACTAGCTCACCGCATGCCAGATGGTCAGGAAAAACCCATTGGGTTTGCATCGCGTACCCTGAATGCAGCAGAAAAGAACTACTCACAGCTGGATAAAGAAGGATTGGCTGTGATATTTGGTGTACAGTATTTTCATAAGTACCTGTACGGCAGGAAGTTCATGATTATCACGGATCATAAGCCATTGATAAGTTTGTTCCATGAGTTGAAGGCCGTCCCTCAGATGGCGTCACAGAGGATCATGCGATGGGCAGTGTTATTAAGAGCCTATGAGTATGTCATTAAATACAGAGAAGGCAAAAATAACAGTAATGCTGATGGTCTGAGTCGTCTCCCTCTTCCAGAGAACCTCCCTAAAGAGGTGGCAGCTGAGGACCAAGTGTTGATGGTAGATCAGGACCAGGAGGGCGTGATGACATCTGAGCAGCTGCAAAGATGGACAACCAAAGATCCCATACTCTCCAGAGTGCGTGAGTATGCTATGAGAGGATGGCCCACTACGCAGCATCCTAATTTTCAGCCCTACAGACAGAGACAACAGGAGCTGAGTGTGCAGGATGGGTGTGTGCTGTGGGGGGCGAGGGTGGTGATACCAGAACGAGGTCGACGCCCCCTTTTGGAACAGCTACATCAGTCACACCCAGGAATGAGCCGCATGAAGGGCCTGGCCAGAAGCTACATGTGGTGGCCGCATATGGAGAATGACATTGAAGACAAGGTGAGGTCCTGCAGTACATGTCAAGAACATAGACACAGGCCACAAGAGGCACCGCTACACCCCTGGGAGTGGCCAGAAAAGCCCTGGAGAAGGATACATATCGATTATGCGGGCCCGTTTTTGGGTAAAATGTTCTTAGTAATAGTGGACGCCCACTCCAAATGGTTAGATGTGTATCCAGTTCCATCCGCTACAGCAGCTGCAACCATAGACTGCCTGAGAAATTGTTTCAGCACGCACGGCCTTCCTGAGATGGTGGTCTCAGATAATGCCCAGTGTTTTGTAAGTGCACAAACTAAAGAGTTCATGGCAAAGAACGGAATCACTCACGTCACCTCCGCTCCATATCACCCCGCCTCCAATGGGTTAGCAGAAAGAGCAGTGCAAACGTTCAAAGAACTCATGAAAAAGAGTACTGGAGACACACTGGCAACCAAGTTAAACAGGGCTCTGTTTAGTTACAGAATCACACCACAGTCCACAACAGGGAAGTCTCCCGCTGAGTTGATGATGGGCCGGAAGTTGAGGTGTACTCTTGATCTCATACACCCTGACTTGAAACAAAAAGTGACAGCAAAACAAGATAACCAAAGACGGTATCATGATAGACATGCCAAGGAGCGCATGTTTGTTATTGGAGACACAGTATATACCAGAAACTATGGCAGAGGACCCAAATGGATACCAGGACTTATACAGGAGATGACGGGGCCTGTTTCCTACTTGGTGATGCTGGGCAATGGGACAGTGGTGAGGCGTCACGTCGATCAGCTGTTTGCCCGCCTGGAGCCGTGCCTGGCAGCAGGAATGCCTGAAGGCCACCCAGGCGAGCCCCCAAAGGCAGCCCCAAACATCAGCGCTGAGACAGGAGACGAGGATGAGAGACACATAGAGGTGCAAGTTACACCAGTGGTGAAGCCACATATGGAGAGTAGTGATTCGCTGGAATCACCTGCCACTGGGTTACGGCGATCGCAAAGGACCAAGAGAAAGCCGGAGCACCTGAGAGACTTTGTGCCGTGATTACGGTGAACTGTTATAGGTTAACCTAAGACTGTTGGACTAAAGGTTCACTATTCCGGAGTGAAATTTCAATAAAGGCTGGGGACGGGGTTGTTGCATTTTTTTTATAAAGGTGAAGTTTTTGGTTATGGGTATTTTCTGTAGTGATTAAAACTACAGA
This sequence comes from Maylandia zebra, assembly GCF_041146795.1. Lineage (NCBI taxonomy): Eukaryota > Metazoa > Chordata > Actinopteri > Cichliformes > Cichlidae > Maylandia > Maylandia zebra. Next base: position 29,614,793 of record NC_135188.1, on the reverse strand, counting down.
GTAGTTCCAGTTTAAGGGGGGAGGAATGTTATGTTGTGGCAAGGATTTGTCCACCAGGGGGCAACAGTGGTTGGGGAGCTTTCAGTCTGTGGGGGCGCATGCCCCGGTTCTCTTAATAAAGAAGCAACTGTGAGCTACACATGGTCTCCGTGGTTCTTTGGTCTTAGGATATCACAATATGTCAGCCCATTTCTACTGGAAATGCCTTTTGGTTAAACTTTCAGCAAGGAATTTGCATTTGCACTGTTACATTTTTATAAAGCTTTAATGTACATAAAAACCAGCTTCTTGTTTAAGTGAAAATAAATGATAGGTTGTCTTTTTGCGCTAGTAATGTTGTGGAGTTGTATTTTGTCACGCATCAATTATATCGTCGGTTATATCGTTATCGCAAATTTTCAAATATATATCGTGATAAATATTTTTGGCCATATCGCCCTGCTCTACCTGGTGTAATTAGAATTAGAATTAGAATTAGAATTAGAATTCAACTTTATTGTCATTGCACATGCACAGGTACAGGGCAACGAAATGCAGTTTCCATCCATCCAGAAGTGCTTTAGTGATATAGATATATTACAATATATATTAGCAATAATATAGATATGTGAGTATATTACAGAAATGGGTCTATTATGGTATGTTATAATGTACACGGTATGAAGTATGTTGTGAATATTCTATAACTATAAGTATGTACAGGCTGTAGTGAGTACAAGCTATGTACAGGATATGAACAGGATATAAATATGAAAAACTATACAGAATATGAAATAAATAACTTTACAGAATCTGGGATATACAGCTATACAGAAATGGGAACTATGCAAGTTGTAAACAGTTGTAGGATTAAAAATTATCGAATGTACAGAATGATTATTTACACAGAGCTATACAGTAGTGCAGTTAAGATAAGTGAGGGTGTAGATAGTTTCTACAGAGGCTATATAAAGTGCTAGTGGTTGTGAGTGGTGGTTCAGTCCATGTTATTATTGTGTTTGAGGGTACAGTTGTCCATTGTGGGTGTGTGTATGTTCAGTCCATGAGTTTAACGTGGGTCAGATGTCAGGAGGCAGAGTTCAGGAGTCTGACAGCTGTGGGGAAGAAGCTGTTCCGGTACCTGGTGGTCTTAGTCCGGAGGCTCCTGTGGCGCCTCCCAGAGGGCAGGAGGGTGAAGAGTCCATGTGATGGGTGACTGGGGTCTTTGATGATTTTCCCAGCCCTTTTCAGACACCGCTTCCTGTAGATGTCTTTTATGGCAGGAAGTGGTGCTCCGGCGATGCGCTGGGCAGTTTTCACGACCCTCTGCAACGCCTTCCGGTCCGAGGCAGAGCAGTTCCCGTACCAGACTGTTATACAGTTGGTCAGGATGCTCTCGATGGTGCAGCGATAGAAGTTCACCAGGATGTCTGAGGACAGGTGGTTCTTCCTCAGAGTCCTCAAGAAGAAGAGGCGCTGGTGAGCCTTCTTGACCAGCTTGGAGCAGTTGGTCGTCCAGGTGAGATCCTTGGAGATGTGGACTCCCAGGAACTTGAAGCTGCTCACACGCTCCACAGCCGTCCCCTTAATGTGGATGGGTGGATGTGGGTCAGCATTCCTCCTGTAGTCCACGATGAGCTCCTTGGTCTTCTCGGTGTTAAGCAGCAGGTTGTTTCTGTCGCACCACTCAGCCAGACGATCCACCTCCTCCCTGTAGGCGGCCTCATCGTTGTCACTGATGAGGCCAATCACCGTGGTGTCATCTGCAAACTTAATGATGGTGTTGGAACCATCAGCAGGTCTGCAGTCGTGGGTGAAGAGGGAGTAGAGGAAAGGGCTCATCACACAGCCTTGTGGTACACCGGTGTTCATTGTGATGGTAGATGAGCAGCGGTTATCCAGCCGGACATGTTGGGGGCGGTTGGTCAGGAAGTCCAGTAACCATTTGCAGATGAGGGAACTGATACCCAGGTCTGTCAGTTTCCTGATGAGTTGTGAGGGGTGGATTGTATTGAATGCTGAACTGAAGTCTATAAACAGCATTCTGGCGTAGGTGTTGTTGTTGTCCAGGTGTGAGAGGACAGAGTGCATTGCGATGGAGACTGCATCCTCTGTGCTCCTGTTCCGGCGGTATGCGAATTGGTGGGGGTCCAGGGTGGGGGGGAGACAGGATTTGAAGTGTGCTAGGACCAGTCGCTCTAAGCACTTAGTGATGATGGGGGTGAGTGCTACTGGGCGGTAATCATTGAGGCAAGATGGGTTGGAGTTTTTGGGTATCGGGACGATGGAGGTGGATTTGAAGCAGTAATGTTTTTCAGCTAAAAAGAAACCTGGTCTGACTCCTACCAACTATATAAAGAGTAACTGAAGGTTAAATGCAGCTAATATGTCCTGTTTTAAGCCAGGCACTTCCGCCTCAGCTCCGCTGCGTCTTAGCCACCATCGCTAGAACCAGAGCAGGGGAGAGTTGGAACAAACCATTTTGGGAGGGGGGGTTATCTATACTTTTGTTGTTAAAATGTTACGTTTCAAACAAGTACAGTACTGTATGCTTTTTATATTTTTAGTAGTGTGTCACACAAACAGCAAATATTGCCAAAAAAGTAAGAAATCTGCTGAAGCACCCCCTAAAATCGCCCCTGCTTTTCTATCCAGATTGGCAGTGTCTTTGGGATCATTGTCACAATGAAAAATAAAGTTGTGCCAATCAGTTGCTTTCCAGATGGTATTGCATGATGGATCAATATCTGGTGGTACTTTGCTGTGTTCATAATTCCATCAATTTTGACAAAATCTCCAAAACCACTGGCTGAGCCTGAAGCATGGCAGAGCTTTCACTGTGTTTTACAGATGGCTGTAGACCACAGGTGTCGAACTCACGGCCTCGAGGGCCGGTAAACATGTCTTGCAGTTCTCCAGAGGCCTGGTAATGAACTAATCATTTGATTCAGGTGTATTGACCCAGGGTGATATCTAAAACCTGCAGGACACCAGCCCTCGAGGCCTGGAGTTCGACACCCCTGCTGTAGACACTCAGTGTTGTACTTCTCTCCTGACCTGCTCTGTACATACCTAAATTCATTTCAATTCTTAATTAAATTGTATTTGTATAGCACCAAATCACAAGAACGAGGTTTTAGGGACGGGCAGCCATCTGCTGCAACCGATTAGGGATGGGGGGGGGGGGGGGGGGGGGTGAAGACAGGACAATGACATGCTGTGGATGATGATTTCAAGCAATGGTCAGATCCATCACTCAAGACTTGCCACATTTCTGATTTTCATACTTCAGCCTTTTCTCCCTGTTTCCCTTCCTTAAAAATGGCTTCTTGACAGCCACCCCTCTACTGAGACCCTTTATGATGAGGCTTCAGTTAACAGTAGATGAATCAGCTAAAGGTCCAGATGCATCCTGTGTCAGGTCTTTCCTTGATATGTTCCTTTGTCCTAAGGTCATGACTTTCAGATACTCTTCATCTGCTGTAGTTTTTAGGCTTACTATTTCTTCTTTTGTGTTTTTTTTAGCTCTGTCAAATTATAGATATTTTTTTAACAACAGGCAGTATGGTTGCACTGTTGCCTCATACGAAGAAGGTCCTGAGCAGTGTTGGTCAAGTTACTTGAAAAAAGTAATCAGTAACTAATTACTGATTACTTCCCCAAAAAAGTAATCCCATTACTTTACTGATTACTTATTTTCAAAAGTAATTAATTACTTAGTTACTTAGTTACTTTTTAAAAACACGATTTAAAAACCTGAATAGGTGATAAATCGATAGAGCTTTCAGCCCAATTCTACTTTTTCTGCATAATCAGAGCGTTCTCACTCCCGAAGCGTAACATGTCGACGTTTTGTCACGTCCCGCGGCTTTCCCGAGGAACGCGAAAGGAGACCTTCGGCGTTCTTATGGTACGCAGCGGGTTATGGCTGGAATCCAGTGCAATGACGCTCCCGCGGTAACAGACGTTCCAGCCCTGTATTCCAGCCCTAAACCTAACCTTATCCCTAGCCCTGACCATAACCTTATTCCTGACCTTATCCAGGACTTTAATGATGTTAAATAGCGTGTTTCTAAGTGATTTGAAGAAAAAGAGCGAACATGTGTAGATTCAGTCCAGACGGTTCTCATATTCCTCTTTTTTCCGAGGTCGTCATTTAGGAACGTGGTGGGTAGCCGAAAACGTAATATGGTGACGATTTGTCACCTAGCGTAAAATGTTACGCTTTGGGAGTGAGAACGGTTGGCATAATCCATCATACAAAATGTAATCAAATGGAAAAGTCTCTTTTTTTTAAACTTGTTTTATTAGTTTTAATCTTTTAACTTCAGGCATCAAGCAAACATTTAATTACATACAACATTCACTGACTGGAAGAAATTTGTTTAATATTTAAACCTATTTTCTGCACATTCCAGCACATAAAATATATATTTTTTGTGTTTACACTCACTCTTTCAAATAGATGCAAGTAAAACACAGCAGAAAATAAATAAAATCAAAGACTAGCGGTCCTGTTGCTCTATTTTCACCTGTAAAGCAGGAGTAGGGTAGGCGGAGATTTACCCTGGTGCAGGTGTGCTGCAGCGGTCAGTGGAAGAATCCGCGAGTTTCTCTGTGAATTTCCCATTACGTCATAGCGCACTCGATGCTTGTTTAGAGGGTTTTTTCGCTGTAAAAAGAAGTTTTGTTCCCACGCACAACAGACACTAATGTTTTTGTCACTTTTTATGGAATCAAACTCAAAATAAGGTCAGTACTTCCACGCTTTAAACGCTGCATGCTCATACTCTCTCCCACACTCGATATATTATCCATTGTTGATCTGCACACAGCTGTTGTCACTAACAGCGCACTCGCTTACGTCACTGTCATGAGACATTCTCGCAAAAAAAATCACGGTTTTAGTAACGCAGTAACGCAGCGTTCCTACGGGAAAGTAACGGTAATCTAATTACCGTTTTTGCAATAGTAATCCCTTACTTTACTCGTCACTTGAAAAAAGTAATCGGATTACAGTAACGCATTACAAGTAACGCGTTACTGCCCATCTCTGGTCCTGAGTTTAATTCCTGTGGAGTTTTCTAAATTGCCCATAAGTGTGAAATGTTGTCTGTGTGTTAGCCCCATGGCAGGCTGGCGACCTGTCCAGGGTCATCAACGTGTCAGAGTATAATCATTCCAGCACGTGCTGTTTTATCATATCCTGTTAGTGTTTAGATTTCAGACGCACAGTTTGCAGTAAAAACATGTTGTAGCTTTGTGATGCTTTATACAATTTGAAACTGTTTTTAAAGTGTGGATTAAAACGAGTGGAGTCAGCCAACATTTGAGCTTACCACATCGTATCTTACATGTTTTTTTTAAACATCAAGGCAAAATGTTTGTGTAGGTGTGTGCCCCATTTTTTAAAGCTCCAGTCAGAACAGCTGAGTCACTGACCATATCCCACTGCAGGCTTAAAAGAAGGTGGCTTTTAAGAGGACACCCACATTATTTTTCTTCTTTCTGAATCAGACTGATAAACAAGTAATCAAAGAACTGAACAAAAAATTCTCATACAGACAGCCATGGACACACACACACCTCTGGGTAAATAAAGGTGAAAGAAAAGAGAGTTGGCTGTAGATTTATGGCAGAGTGTCAAGGAGAGGAGCCACTGACAGCTGGAGGACTCCCAGTCCTGATGCAATTCAGGTCACGCAGGCACACATTAAAGAAAGACACATCCACAGGTCAGTCCTTGGTCTGCTTTTTTTCTCCTTCAGTGAAAGGCAGACTTTGAATAGAAAACTAATTCATTTCGAAGCAGTTTATTTTAGCCCTGCATGCCATTTGAAGCTGAACAATGCCCATAATTCTATTACTGCTGTGACGTCCGCTGAGGGGAAAGAAGCTGCCTGTGACTCAACCGTCTGCAACCCTCCTGCCTCAGACTGCATCAGAAAGTAACCCTTATTTTTTAAAGCACTCAAAGCACCAGGTATCTATTTTTGGTGCATCCTTACCAAGGGTTGCCAACTTTTTAACTATCAAAGAAGGGATACTCTTGTGCTAGAAGCACAGTGCACAGCCAGCTGGGCATAGTGTAAATATGCACTGCATGTTCATATTCTTATAATAAAAACGCAGTAAAATGTTGGTATTCAGTTTAATCATTACCTCATCTAAAACAATAAAGAAAAATACAGTACATAATAATTTGGGCATTTCCTTTCAAAAATAAGCAAATAATAATAATGATGATAATAATAATAATAATGTAAAAACTAGCCAAGCCCCTATTGACTAGCATACTAATAGAAGCTAGCCAGTGTTAGCTCCTCACCTGCAGACTGTCTCAAGCAGGTGAGGAGGAAGCTTATGTTTTCTTTTATTTTCTACAACAGCATGCCGTTATCATTAAAAAAAACAAACTGGCATGTACTGTAAATGTGTAGTTAGACTTCTTAACCAGGGGTATTAAACATAAGGCCCAGGAGCCAGAATTGGCCTAGCAATGTCACCAATCTGGTCCACTGGGCGGCTTTGGAAAATGTGAAAGATGGTATAAATTCTCAACTTTTAACTTTATTTTCGTACAGTTTTACCACTGATAAAGACCTCCTGGATAGTCATCCATACTACATTTAGGTAGCAGATAAACAAGTAAATGATGACATCTACTAGGGAAATGTCTTTATAAGTCCACAGAAAAAAGGACATTTTGTATGAATTAACAAAAGCTTTGTGTTTTATAATTACGGGACAGTCTGGGCAATGAGCCACTGCACTTTTTTCTGTACTTTTACACATTTATTTCTTACAATTTAAGCCCAAAAAGTTGTGCAGTAATTTTTCATTGCTTTTCACTTATTTCAGTATAAAATCTAATTTGCACTGTAAATGTTAAACTTCATGCATATGGCCCACAGTATAAAAAAGTTATGACATCCCTCTTCTTTACACTGACAGGATAGATTCACTGACTGGTGGATTTGACATTGCTGACTTTGAAAGTCATTTTGTTCACATCTTCAAGCAGTTTTGGGGCAATGTTTAGTTTATTTGAGCCACTAACACCTTAAAAAAACACCTACATTTCCTTTCACCCCTCACACCCCCGCTCACTATTTCTCTTCTGATAGTCATAGACTCCCAAAGGCTCGTGAGCCATATGGCACCATCAGGGATCCGTGTGCACTTGCGTCCCAGTGTGTTAGTGTGCTGGAGAGGGAGAGCAGCCGTGGCTCAAGGTGTCAGCAGGCAGGGTGGTTTAAATTTAACAGCAACAGGGCTGATCTCTGCATGGCAGGTCCTGTCTCTCCCCTTCTGCTCTCTCTCCTCACACACAGACACACACAGTCTGTCTTCATAGTCACCAGCCACAGACATCATCACACACAGCAGCAGCAGCAGCTCCCTGTCAGGAGACGCACCTCTTCGTCCTCTTTGTCCTCTTCCTCTCTCTCACTCATCAGACCACCTGGATTGTACTAGAGGCCAGCTGAGGACGCGGCAGCAGCAGTGACGGCAGTGGAGGAGAGAGAAGGGACGCTCAGCGTTGCAAAGGGAAGGAGAGCGGAGCAAACATTCACACTGAGGATAACACTTCATCCGAGCTGGCAGGCTGAAGGCACAGCCAGTGGCACTGCAGAGGCACATCAGCACCGTGGGCTAAAGATTTGCTGCGAGAGGTAAGGCTGGAGCTTGGCTATGAGACAGTGTGTGTGTTTGTGTCATAAGATGTGTGTATATCATCTGTTTCCTTTGGAGGCAAATACACAAATGCAAAAGGTTGTGAGCCTGTGTGATTGTGCATGGATGTCATGGAAAATTATCACTGAGTCATGTTTGTAATAAATTACAAGTATTTCATTTTCAGCCTAGTCAGCCTGGCATTTTCAAAATTGTATTTTATTTATTAAAAAAAATCTTGATTTAAAAAAAAAAAATCCTGAATTTATTATTGAAGTATAGTCTGTATTTCTGCAAAGCCTTTTGCGCAGATGCGCTGAACTTCAGTGGATTTTCAGAACAACCACTGAGCAGAACATAATCTGCATTGTGGCAGCTTTTCTGCAAGGTTGCTGCTAATTGAATAGATACAAAGATTAGAGGCCAGAGGAGACCCGAGGCTCTGAGGAGGGGAGGGCACAGTGAACTCCTGCTGATCTTAATTCAATCTAATCAGGTTGAATTTGCTCTAATTAGGTTTATTTCTTTGGCTGGGACAGACAAGGCTCTCACACATTTGGGTTTCTTTTTGCGGTTGGCTCTGCGTGACACTTTTGTTTTGCTTTCTTGGAGGGAATCACCATTACAGCTGAATCTGCTGATGAGGGCAGAACATGATATGGCCCCGGCAGTGGCAGCATGCCTCGTGATCAATTTGCCCACCACATCAAAGCTGGCGGTGATAATTCATCCACTCCTGTGCGGTGACACTAGCTCGAGCGGACGCTGGTGTTACACGGCGGGGTTGTATTAGTTGCAGCCGGGGAATTTCCAAAGGGCAGCGTGTCCATGAGAACCCACAGCAGTGTCATACAGTATCTGAGACCAACCAGAAGGGGTGGGTGACGGGAAGAAGGGAGGGAGGGAGGGAGTCAAGTTACCAATCTTGGACTCAAGTCTCAGATTGAAAGACGTGGGCGAGACTGGTAGCAATGAAGCATTTCCACTGGTTTAATTATGAAACTCTCACTTTATTATTTTCTCCTTTGGCTTATAACATGCCAAATCTTTCATCATATTATGGGATTGGGGAGGTGCTGTGCTGGCATCCATAGTTTGATGACGTGCTGGTATGTGGTGGTCAGCACAGTGAGAGCGAGAGATGTTACTAATAAAAGGATTAGCATAGTCTTTAAAGATCATCACATAACATTTTGGTTTGTGGTTACTCACAGGATGTGAACGATGATGGCTTGAGGCTGGTATTTATAGGTGGAATTTGGGGCTCTTTTTTGGGCTCCTGGAACAGTTGGCCATTTCCACCTCTTTTCTTTTTTTCTGATGTTTAAAGGTCTGCAATAAAAGCATCGACAGGTGTTCGAAGCACTCCTTCCCGAATGGAAGAAACCTTCTTCCTGTGAGTAAATATTTGGGCAGAAGGATGCCTTGCCATTCAGGTTTAAACGGCTTGCAGTTTAGCTTGTGACCGGAAGTGACCGGTTAATCGGGTTAACCATGTATGATAGCGGGGCCGAGAGCCACGGCCTTCTGGTGCTTGTAATCTGCTGTAAGACAACAAAAGGGGGCTGGCCAGCAGGATGATCAGCAGGTTTAGTGTGAATGGTGTTTATAGTATGTGTGTGAATGATTTATAGACAGTTCACCATAGGCCCTGATGGGAGTGTGACAGGCCCCTCACATGTCAGATTTTAGATTGACAGAAACTTTTCAAACTCAATTTTTTTTTATACCTGTTTTGTATAAACTCCTTCAAATGACTTTAAAAATGACATCCTGCCCTGCTAGAAAGTGCTTTGCTTTCAGTCTGATTGACAGTTTGAGGGTAGTGGGGCAGAGATCGCTAAGCAAGACACGCATTAAGGCAAACCTCCTGGCACCCTGAGCTTCACCAGCTGTAGACTGGATTAGAAGGTCTAGCTCAAAAGGTCTTATTGAAGGTGTTTGATTCATCAGCAGGAAGCGACTGGTGGTTAAATTCAGGGTTTAAAAACATGGATCAAAGATGCTTGAAGTTTACTCCTTTTTCATCCCCTTGGAAACTGCAACGGTTAGGCGAGTACAAACTTATAACCTACTCCAACCTAATAACCCCTCCAACCTCCAAATGTGGGCTTTTATACTTTCTAAATAGAGAAACTTTATCTGTCAGTGTCTAACAATGCTCAGGCAAGTCTGTGACCTAAAACAGTATTTGATTTCCCTGGATGAGAAAACCAAAATAAGGCTCCTAACTGACTATCCACTTGCATTGTGTCAGTTATCTGAACCTAACTTTAACCATGACAGGAGTCTGTAATCGTTACACATAGTCTACCTGAACACTACAATCCTTATTTCTTGCTTTTTCAAGGCAGTTTAAATTAGTCTACTAAAAACGTGGCAGTAATCGTCAAACGGCCATTTGTGAAGGAAAATTAGGAGTTTAATTTGGAGCAGGGGCGGATCTACAAGGGTGGCATGGGGTGGCAAGTGTCACCCTAAAATTATCCCTTGCCACCCCAAGTGCCACCCCAGGTTTTCCATATGACAGTGTTGTTTATTAAAATAAGATAGCATTAACAGTTTGAGCATAGTTACAGTCAACGGTGAATATAAATGCTAAAACTGATTGCATAGTGTTTCCCCCCACCACCATTAACAAATGGTTCAGCCCATAGCAGGACTGGATTTTTTTCTTGTTTTCAGTAGCAAGCGATGTTTATGATTGTGCCAGAGCACATTTTGAACAACATCATGGGAATTTCACTTTTTACACAGATGTTACACTCTGGAAATGGAAGGAAGGTGAATGTTATTAACCCTCTGTGGTCCACGGACACGCTGCACCTCCAAATCACATGACTGATGTAAGCTGACATAGCAACAAGCTGCAGCCACGCAGCGAGACAGAGCGAGTGAGAGAGAGCGAGAGAGTTTTTAGATGTGGGAGATTTGTGACGTTTAGTGTGGAGTGTATACTTAGTGTGTTGTGTTGTCTTGTGTAGTTGTTCTGTTGTGTAGTCGTTTTGTTTTGTGTGTCAGTGAGGGCACTAATGAATGTCACAGAGGCACATTTGCAACGTAAACACTGTCAACCAGCGGAGTGATACACCTCCTGTTGTCAGGCCTGCAGGTTTATCCCTGTGCTGTTCTGTCTTTTGGTGGACAAACTTCTTTTTTACTGGCACACATCATTTGTGGGGCATCTTATTGCAACACCTGATTGTTCTCTCATTTTAGTTTTAGTAATATTTTTAAATGGTTGTAGAAAATGAAAAAAACAAAAAACGGCAGGTGTATTGGCTGCATTTTTAGATAAATAGTTGTATATGTTTACAATACGTACAATTTCTATTTGCATTTCAAGTTATAAAAATTTACTCAACATGTCTGTGGTTTTTTTTACAGTAAAAAAAAATATTACTCGTATTTTTAAGTTCTTTGTGTGATTTCAGATCAGTAATACTAATGCAGTATGTCAGTGAAAAAAACAACTAAATTCAGTTGAGCTGAAAAGAATGATACCAAACAAGGCAAGGGGAAAAAACCAAAATGAAACAATTTGAGGGTGAAATACAAGCGTAAACTCAAAAGGAATCAAAAATGGGCAGTTGTATTTCAGACCTCAGTGGGTTAATCCAACAAATTAGGTTTAAATTTTGGTTCATGACAGTGCAGATTTCTGACATTTTGTGTAATTTAAGCATGTAACAATGTGATTGTTTTCTAACAAAAAACAGTCTGAAGCTTAATTAGACTTGTGTTTGTAAATGAACCGCCTCATTTTGTGTAGCTTTCTGGATTTTATAGTTATTGGGCTACATATTTATTTATTATAAAGGCTATACAGTACATAAGATCAAAACTCACATGTTTTATGTAACTAAAGTGTGTCATTATGTGGGCTACAGACAATAATTAAGTTATAGACTATATTTATATGAAAAACGTGTATACTTACTGCATTTGAATTATTTTAACCATATGTAACCACCTGCATATGTGTTTTAAAAAAAGGCTTTGATTTTGCCACCCCATTTGATTTCTTTGCCACCCTCATGCCACCCTAAGAAAATTTCTCTAGATCCGCCCCTGATTTGGAGGACTTGTTGAATGAATGTATCAGTACTGAGCGATTAGCGGGGGATTCGGCTTCTCAGTTTGATGGTTGAAAGTGGCTCCTTAAAAAGCTTCAGGGCTGATACGCAAAAACTGCGGGTGTTGCAGATTGTTTAATTGAGCTGGGCGTAGTGGGGTCGACAAGTACAAGAAGTGCATGGGTAGTGGGCCACATGGTGCTTGGCTGCAGGAACAGTGACTCGTTTCATTGGTGGGGATCCTGTTTCTCTCACAGAATACCAACAGCTCACAGCTCTGGGAAAAGAGCACTATATATACGCGACACTGGGAGAAACCCCAGTGTTGTCCAACATTAGTCTCTCTCTCTCCATTTCTCACAGCTTGCCTTCTGCTGTCAAGCAAAGTCAAAATAAGCCAGCCGAGATCCATTTTTCAGGCAGGGGTGGGTGTGGGGGGGCACTGAAAGATCAGCTGGAGTGTGCTTTCGCAGAAGACGTTCCCATGAGAGCAAGGCAAGACAAACAAACAGAGTGTCGTGGACAAGTGGCTATAAAAAAAGTGAGAAAGGTGCACTGGTGACCGTAGACGGTGTGTTTAGTGTAAAACACATGAAACACACTCGGGATGGGAGCTAAATTATCTTTACGCTGCTTCAGCAAAGCTTTTCTTCCTGCAGGTGCTTCACTACAGGAACAGCTCAACTCCAAGCGCATAAATAATTCACCAGGGTATCTCCAAGCCTGTTCTGCTCTGAGCGGTTACAGCATGATTTGCTGCGGCAGACACGGTCGTCGTGGTCGTCGCTCATCTCCGTGCAAGAGTAAAGCAAGTAACACTCGAGGTGCATTAGTACACCGTGGAGCATTAGTGACGGATGACTGCCTGTGCTGCATTAAAAACTATCAGCAGGAGGTGGGGGGGGGGGGGGGGGTTGGCTGGAGGCTTCAATTATATGGTGAAATCCCAGACCCAAAAAACTCTTTGAACTCACTTTGAAGTTCTGCATAATCTGCAAAGTTCAATAACTTGCCAGACAGCTCAGATCACTTTCTTTTTGTCAGCTATGAGTCATATGTATATACTTGTAACCATTCATTCTCATTTGAATCTTGTATTGTGTCTGCATATGTTGCAACAAATGAAGAACGCTTGAAAAGGAACATCAGAAGCAGAATAAACAAAAAAAAGATTTGCGTTGGCTCTCGAGAGACGTCCTAAACTACAACGGAGTCGCTACTTTGAATTGAACTGGTGCTCTGAACAAAACACACGTCGGAAGCTGAAGCTGTAATAACAGACAAATATGATCTTGCTCAGCCTGTGAAGATTAGCTATGTTAGAGGAACATAGCTTAATATTGTTAAGTAATATAAATAGACAACTAAAATCTATAAAACTCTCAAACAAGGGACAAACTCTACTAATGTGTAAATTATCAAAGAAAGCACAATATTTATTTGTCTACAGGTCGTAACCCATTAAATATGTAACAGGAAGACTTTTATCACTTTTACCTTGGTCATATTATTAACTGCTACTTCATACAGCACCTAATGAACTATAGGACTCTGATACACATGAAAACTCGACTATGTGTGCTTATTACAAAGAAACCAGAAAACATTTGTCACCTTTATCGGATTTGTAACCCTGGCTGTCTTTTCATTTCCTCGTGCTGTGAATGTTCGTCATTCGCATTGTTGGGATTTGTCGGCGCGTCATCACCTTTACTTTGTTTAGTCCCTCTACTCTAAGTTAAATATACAATAAGGGGCCACTGCAGAGCTGTTTCCATGATGCAGCAGAATGTGTCAGGATGCTAGCTGAGGCTGTGGAGTCTGAGATGTAGGTTTTGGCATTTTTCAGTTTTTCAGACGATTGCTTTATCTGACTTTGGGGTGAATTTGCTGGGACGTCCACTTCTGGGAAGGCTGACATGTGTCTTGAATGTTCTCCACTTCTAAATAAGCTTTCTCACTGTAGAATGATGGACTGCATACTGTTTGGAAATGACCTTATAACCCTTCCCATGTTGAAGCAACAATTGCTGTTCATTGCTCTTGTCTTTCTTGGCATTGTGCATTCAGCACACACCTGAATTCTGACAGCAATAGTTTTTCTTACTGGAAGAAAAAGTAAACACAATGATTGTCACACTATGGGATAAATCTATGGTTGACTAAAACATAGCGTGTCCATGGGTGTAGCTTAGCCTGCTTTGTGGAGAAACATTATATAAATGTAATCTCTATAGAGCTCTTTACAATCCAACCTCAGCATGAACCAGCTCACATCTTGCTGCTATATCTGCATTGTGTTCCCCTAGGGGCCTTGGCTTTGCTTGTGAAATTCTTGGCATATGCAACACGATGGGATAAAGTGACAGAGGTGGCAGCCTGATGCTAAAAATTCTCTGCGGGGGAAAAAAATAAAACACCCAAAGGGGTCCGTGAGTGTGTCTGTGCTCCTCTTTGGGCCTAAGCCTCCATTGTTGCTCCTGTCTGTGTTTGGTGTTGCCATAGAAATGGTCCTAGTTGAGATGCGGGCTTAGCATGGATCTGTAACTGTGAGTGGCTTTTGCATTCGTTAAATGACGGGGTCAGTTATCAGACTATTTTCTGATGATCCCCCCTCCCTAACATTTTCCCTGCTACCTCTTATTTAAGAGAAGTGAGGCATGTGGAGAGCAAACAGGGGCAGAAGTGGAAAGGACACAAGTGTCACAGTGAGAAATGTCACTGTTGCACCCTGGGACATATTTGCTTACTTTCGCCTGGATGAAGTGGGAAGTTGTCCTAACTGGGGGTCTTTTGCTCACAGAGAGACTGTATTTGGCACGAGTGCTGCAGTGTCCGTCTGGGACGAGGCCAAAGGCTGGACAGCAGACAGTGTTGGTGCGGATGAAGCGGAGAACGCTACACCCCTCTGCCAAGATGACTCATAAGCAGAGCGGGCGGGGGGTGGGGTGGGTGGGCAAAGCCACAATAGTGCTTCAGAGTTTGGTGTCCAAGTTGGACAGGATGAACTGCGGTTTTCCACAGCTCATCATGAAAGTGTTGCGGTTTTATTATAACCTCTCGTCCTCTCTAGCGCTGCGATCCCTGTGCCTGAATCAGGGATGTGTTTTTTGCACGACATGTTACGTTGTTTTTGTCAACTGCTGTGCAAAAAAGTACATGAATGCAGAGGCAGCTAACTTGAAGGATTTATAATTTTCCTCAGCTGATAAACCGCACTGATGACTCAAAGAATAATAAACAAAAAACAAAAGAGATCTGCAGCTCTGTTCTTTACAAATGAAATGCTCAGATCTTGTTCAAAAGAAGCCATGAGTCAGCTCCTGGAGAAATATTGCTTTGCTGCTTGGATGCAGCATAGCCACTAAATATTGAGTTGATACAACCTCGGGACAAACCTCATCTTGTTATGTATGATGATATATTTTTACCTATGATGATTAACCTATACGTACTTGTCAGTCACCTCTAATAGATTAAAATGAATGACCAGCACAGGTGAAACTGAACTCACCCCACTTTCACTTTAGGAAACAAAACCAAAAATCCTGATCACACATAATGAAATTCCAATGAGACGTTTCAGACAATCACATCTATAATACCTGTTTGTTGATCAGACACATCCACCCGGTTTATTACAGTTTTCAGTGGCATGTTGTGCTGTAATTACAGCTTAGACATTTGACTTGTAAATTGCCCTTGTTGTGATTCACTGGACAGCTTACTGAGGATGTTGCTGGGCAACTGGGTTAAGTTAAAAACTGAATAAAGATGCTTAGGGAACCATAACTATCTCCCTTCCCTACATAGTGGGTAATTATTTTTCTCAAAATTAGCTTTTGTAATAATTTTATACAATTTTTTACAATTTTCAACTGCATTTCTGTCTTAAAATGATCAAAATGTATTTTTAATATAGAATTATCATTTTAATTGTTATCGTCAATCCATTCCTGCTCTAGTGAGCAAATAATTATGTGTGACGAGGTCATCTTTTCATCTAGAGGTTAATCAATACCAGGATCACAGCAGAAATGTCAGCTTACCAGATAACCAAGGTGTTAAAGCAGCCTAGCCAAAGATAAAGCTATTTAACAAGAAAATAAATAAGTAGGATCACGAGATTTGAAAGTAATAAGGGGACTAATACAAAGGTAAATAAATAAAAATGATAATTAATTCATGCATTTGTAAAACTATTTGACGTGTAGATCTGGTGTCAGTATTTTATGGGATTTTGATTTATTTTTATGTAGTCACTTATTAATTTTATTTATTATTATTATTTGACAGCTTCAGTCCTCTATAGAGTGCAGTACATAGCAGCAGCTCAGAGATTTCTCCAGTTTTTTTTAATGTTTTGCTGCTATTATTCACTAAAGATGATGAATTTTACTTTGAGGAATATCCATAATTTGTAGATGCAGTTTTTTTGCAGATTGATGACCCTCTGCCTTTCTACAGTGCTACAGCAACATTCACTAATTAGCTGCAAAATGTTCCTCCAGCTGTTTCTCTGTAGTACCACTTACTTTTACTTTTTTGAGATGTGTTGCTGGCATTAAATTCAAAATGAGGAAATAGTGAAATGTCTGTGTCAACGTTCAATATGTTTTCTTTATTCTGTTGTGAACATAATACAGGTGAGTGAAATTTGCTAATCACTGCATTCTGTTCCTTTTCCCATTTGTACCAATTCATGTACTCTTGTGTATGGCACACAGTACACGTGTGCACACCTGGATACATGTTACTTGTATTGCTGCAGCCAGTACTTTGGCTCTCAATATGCTGTAGCAGGTTCACTGCGTGTGCTTTTAGACTTTAAATGAAGCTAACAGACTGCTAACCTTTCTGTAATCACCGACTGACAATCTCACATCAATTAAAAAACACCCAAATGTGAACTAATTTAAAATGCACAAAGGAGCAGCGTTGTGCACCTTTAAAGCTTTCAGTCCTCACACATTTTTAGAAATCATACAAAACTTTCCACTTCTTCAAACCCAGCCTGGTTAGTGACTCAGGTTTTCTTTGTGTTCACTGTGCTGTTACAGTAGCAGCTTCAAATGTCCCATTTAAGTTTATTCAAACAGCTTATTTTGGAATATAGGACAAATCTGCAGCAACCACAGGTCTAGTGATTTAGGCCAATCAGAGAAAAGCACCTTCAAAGCTTTCTAAATGAAACCCTGGCTGGAGCTGACTAGAGTAGAGTTCTTATCTGACTTCTTGCCTTCTCCTCACCTCTACCGTGCAGGGGATTGGGTGACCTACTAATTTTAGCCCAGGCTGATTTGTTGGCTGCTGGACAGTTTGGATTACAGGCAAAAAGGAGCTGACACATCAGTCATAATTCAGAGGATAAAGAGGAATATCACCACATATGTGCTTCATTTATTATTTACTACTACTATAATTTTCCAATTTAAAAAATCTCACTTATTTAGACAAAACGACTCCCACAAGAGTAAATCATCACAATGACTTGAAGCAGAATAAAACGTGTCCAATAATAGTTTTACCTTCTATTTCATCTGTAATGTATGACCTCACAGCTACGCTAGCATTACTCAGAGGACTTATAAAGCACAGCAATGCTCCTCTCACACTGACAATGCTAATATGCTGCTGTTTACAATGTTCGCTGTCTTAATTTTAACTTTAACATTCCCTGACGAGCACCACACACTTGGAACAGCTGAGGCTGGTGGGAATGTCAACAATTCTGCTGGTGTTTTTACTCAGTTCTGCATTAGGACTAACATCATGGCTAATGAACATGAATACAATTGATTTAATGCCATTTGATGATCTATGTGTTGTCACGCCCACCTTCCGTTACTGTTGTAACATGTATTCAGAATTCTGTGTCTTAATACCAAAGCTCACATTCAGATTTTGGACTTTTCAGTTGATGTTGACTGAAGACTTTGAGCCAATCTGTGAGTCATTAATGAGTGACAGGGAAAAGCCCCCTGCTTTAACAGAGGTAATCTGTTAATCAGTGGCATTAGGTGTGAGGGCAAAGTGACACCATGTGGGCCAGCTGATCGATGCTGCGAACCTGTAATCCTCTACTTTCAATCTGCTGTCACTGCACAGACGGATGGACTGACTGGGATCACATACATGAATGAACACTTGCATGCTGATGCCTTGTGAGGTTTGTTATGTAGCGAACGCTAAAACGTCCAAGAAAGACACACCCTCAGATGTAATTATTTATGTCATGAGTGATGCGGCAGATTTCCATGACGAGACAAATTAACAGCCTGCTTACCAGCTAATCTGCCCTCAGACCACAGTCTGGGATAGACTGTGAACTCACAATACATTAAAATGTTGGGGTAAACCCACAGACACTAAGACAATCCTTTAACAGCCCAACTTGTTCAATGATTGGTTAATCTGTGAGAGGGTCAGCTTGCTTAGTGCCAGGTCCATGAAGGGATCTGACAATGAAAGCTGCCACCAATGCAATGATCCTTTTACAACAGAGTAAATTAGACAGCAGCAGTGGTAAACAGGAAGAGCAAAACACATTCATGCTACATAAAAACAGACACTGAATGCTAAAATGAATAAGAAAATATTGCTAAACTCCCTAACACTCCCTAACAACTATGTACAGTGAAGCCAGTGGTAGTCTATGTAGCCAAATGAATATCTGATAATGTCCAGAAGTTCCACAAGGCCACTCCCCAAAACACAAAAAAGTGCTGCCCTCTGCTGGCTGTTTGAAGCAGAGGTTCCTGTGAAAACTACTTTAAAACAAGACTCCACTTTAACCTCAAATTAAGAAAGACTCCAGCTGTTAAAACAATTTAGAAACATTTATAATGCTATAAAACTGCTGTTAAAAAGAGTGAAACACCAAAACAAGAAAAACATTTTGTATCTTTTAAATGTTTAGCAGTGCAGCTCTGTAGCTCATTGCCTTTGAGTAAATAAAAAAAATGTAAATCATATAACACCTTCATAATACTTGTGGCAAACACCAGACCAAATTGGCACCTACATGATGATATGAAATTAAAAATTAGGGAAACTTTTGAAGTCACACAGAAGTAAGTGAAGTATGTAAATAAATAAGTATTCAAATAAGTAAGTAACATTTATTTATTAAGCACATTTCTCAGACAAGTGGTCACAAAGCACTGTACACAAAATAAAATCCATCCATCCATCCATCCATCCATCCATCTTCCTCCGCTTTATCCGGGACCGGGTCGCGGGGGCAGCAGCCTAAGCAAAGAGGCCCAGACCTCCCTCTCCCCAGCCACCTCCTCCAGCTTATCCGGGGGAACACCAAGGCGTTCCCAGGCCAGCCGAGAGATATAATTTCTCCAGCGTGTCCTGGGTCTGCCCCGGGGCCTCCTCCCGGTGGGACATGCCTGGAACACCTCACCCAGGAAATCAATAAGAAAATTAAATGCCACAGAAACAGTACAAAAACAATAAATGAAATCAATGAAAGTATCAACAGAGATCCTGGGAAAATGAAAAGGTTTGTAACAGAATCATTTAGTTAACACACACTTTCTGATGTGAACAAAAACACAGTAAGCCCATCTCAAATCTCAAACCTAGCCTAAACCCTACCTACACCGATCTGCTGACTATCTTGTAGAAAAGCATGTCCATGTCTTAAAGTGCCTGACATGGGAAGCTTAAGAAAACGCATAAACAGCTGCAATATTTTTTGGTTGTATCTTTCTGTATCAGTCGATTTAAAGAAACTTTATTTGATAATTTGTTGGAAAAAATTGCTGCCCTTCACACTGGATTCATATACAATTGTTGACTTTTGCAGGTGTTTATATGTGTTTATCTTTGGGATTAAACAGAGGAGGAATGAGGTGTTGGGATGTGGGAGTTTGTGGGTGATCCATCATCTTCCACGGTGGCCCTCGTGGTGACAGGCTGTTTCAGCTATTCACACCTCCTTACCACCATATCTGTCTGGAGCTGCTCCATCATGCTGGGCACACATGAGGGAGAGCAGGAACAGAGGATCAAGTTTAAACAGAACTGGATGTTTTTTCTTTTTTTTAAATTCTGCCTAATGTTGGGAAATTTGTGAAGATGTGCCTTGTTTTGAGTGCTATAGGTGAAACTGGTATAAATATAAGTGAAAAGAGAGCGCACAACCAGGCTCCAGTTGAATCTTTGAAGTCACTTATAAAACATTCTTTTGAAGACAATGTTTTCAATCCACAGGATCTTCCCCAGGCATGTTTCAAAGTGTGAAAAACAGGCTCTTCTTTTACAGGCAATAATCAGTTCAGATTACTGTCCCTAGCAGGTGACAGTGGATCAAAACATCGCTTTCAAAAGCAGGTTTCTAAAGAGAATTTAATTATTAAATTGTAGCCTAACAGTGTGCAGTCTGTTTCCCTTTTGTGGCAAAATATAAATGAAACTCCAAGTGAATACCAAATGAGGGGTGTGCAATAGAAATTCTATATCACTATGAACTAAATTAGCAGCTCTGTCAGCTTTAGTGCAACGAGGATGTGAACAGGATACAAATTTGTTTGGATACTGCAGAGCATCTTCTAAGCACTTTTTGAGGTCTAGTCTAGGTCTTTCCTATCACAGGTTTCGTTAAAACTATTGTACTTACAATAACACATACGACTTAGGAAGGCTCTTTTCATTTAGCACTATGACTTCCACAGGAACTACCTCATGCTGCACCTGGCTGCACCCCATTGAGTAAAACCAGCAGCTACTCGAACCCCCTCCCTGGCCTTGTTTCAGGGTCAGGCCCAGGAAAAGCTGTCCCTGAGTTGGGCAGCTTGCCTTGGGAGATCCTACTAGGAGCATATGTCCCTGGCAACAAAGGTCCTGGGATCACAAAGGCACACAAACCCCACAATGATTCACAGAGGCTAGTCTGCATTGAAAGGAGGCAGTCGAGGTTGTTTGTGAGGTGTCCTAGTACTGTCCTACCATTAAGAGACCCCAGGACAGACCCAGGACATGCTGGACATATATATTTATTATTTATATATATCTTGGCTGGCTTGGGGATGACCCAGTGTGACCACCCAGGTGAGCTGAAGGAGGTGGCCAGTGAAAGGGGGATGTGCTTTTCTTTCCTTACAATCCTACCAATGCCCATAGCTTTTAGCGGTCAAAGTGGGCGTCCATTTAGTTGGACAAAAATACCTTCAGTGCTGGAAATGTGCCAAACCTTTCCTTCTGAAATACAAAAGAGGTGCTAAAGCTTCAGTACTAGCCATCAAAATGCAGCCAACATTGACTTACTTGACATCAAACCTGCACAAACATTTACTCTTTGAGTTAATTTTCCAGTTTAAAATAACTTTTAGCAAAGCAAGTAAAATGCTATTAAATGTAGATGTTGCATAAATTTGATTAGAAATCAAGGTTATCAAAAGTAGCCTTCCCAACATTGAATATTGATTAGTGCAGCTGTACAGCCAAGCAACAATCAACACTGACGAAGTCATGCAAACGTCTGAAACACGCCAGTGAGCCTTCCACTGAACCGGACGACCCCTCACATTTGGTTTGTTCATTGTGCCATCCAGTGGAGTGACACCCCCGGCAGCTCCTGGACAACTCAAGCTCCATCACTCCTCTTTCTCATAATCACCTACTCCAGAAGCGACAAGGTTACAGTCTGATGACACTGAGCAAGACGCATCTGCCAAAAAAATGAAAGCTGATACAGGATATTAAATATATCGGGCATGTTTAGACCTCGTATTGAGGCTGCCATGGGAGCCAGCTTGGCTAAACATAGAGCCTGTTTGAGTGGGTTTAAAGAGCAACAGTCACAGCGTGAGGCTCACTTGGTGTGCGTCATCTTCTGTTGCGCTCATGTTTGAATCAAAACAGTGTGACCGGCGCCATTAAAAAGTCATTTTAGTCTTAGTTCTGGTTAAGAGGTCGAAGAAGTTCTGCTCCGCTGTCTGGCTTTGTTTTCATGAGCTTGACCTTGTTAAATGCGTAGACCTCAACATGAGGAAGAACAAGAGCAAATCTCTGACATACAGTGAAGACCTAGACAATTAATGATATTACTCACGCCTTCATGCAGACAAACACACACACACTGTAAAACGCAACATTTGAAGCCAGTCGTGAGGTCATGAGAAAGATATCCTTTTGGCACCACAGTTGCTCAAATACAGACTAATACCAGGCAGAATACAGTATGTGTGTGTCTGTGTGTGTGCATTTACACATTTAGAGCAGCAACTGAGACAAACTGCATGTATGCTCGACCGCATTTCATGTTTCCAACTCGGGCCTTCTCCCCTATTCCTTTTAATGTAAACTAATGCTCTTCGTCTGTTTTCCCAGAGGATTCATCTCCTTCCCTGTCTTGTTTTTTTTTATACGTGTTACCTGAATGAGCTCATCATTTGGAGAACAGTGTTTTGGCCATAGACTGCTTATATGGGTGTGAATAGTGAAGCCAGTGGAGAAGCACTGAACCTGCTTTATTACTATTGACCAGCAGAGGGTGACTCCTTTGGATGCAAAAAAAGTCAGATTGCATGGAATATTTTGAGGACAGAAGCCTAATTCTCCCTTCGTTTATTACCAAAGTTGACACAAGTGGCTTGCAGATAATGAGTGCAAAGGAGGTCAGGCTGTTTCAAAGTGAAACAGCAGTAACTGAAATAACCACAGTAACCAAGGACTGCAGAGTAGCATTTCTGAATGCACAACATGTCAAACCTTGAAGTAGATGGGCTCCAGCAGCAGAAGACCACATTGGGTCCACGTCAGTCAGTAAGAACAGGAAATGTTCAGAATTTGCATAAACACATAAAAGCATGGATCCACACTGCCTTGTATTAGCAGGTCAGGCTGGTGGTGTAATGGTCTAGGGGATATTTCCTTGGCGCACTTTGGGCCCGTCAGTGCGCCAAAGTGCGCCACTCAGGTAGGCAGCAACACAGCCTACCTGAGTGTTGTTGCTGACCATGGCCATCCCTTTATGACCACAGTGCACCCATTTTGATGGCTGCTTGCAGCAGGATAACACATCATGTCACAAAGTTCAGATAATCTCAAACTGGTTTCTTGAACATGACAAAGAGTTGTACTGTACTCAAGTGGCCTCCACAGCCACCAGGTTTCAATCCAATAGAGCACCTTTGGGATGTGGTGGAACGGGAGATTCACATCATGAATGTGCAGCAAACAAATCTGAAGCAGCTCTGTGATGCTTTCATGTGAACATGGATCAAAATGTTCCTGGCACTTTCTTGAGTCATCCATGTGTGTGAGTACCTTATTTCGTCAACACCAAATGTCTGTAAAACACTAAAATCTCTCCATCAACAATATTCTTCATCGTACAGATCCCTGAAAAAAAAAGAAAGAAACACTGATCCTGCAGATTTAAATGTTTTCTTTTGTGTGCCCCCTTTTTTACATTTACAATCAGAAAACCCAGGTTTGATTTTGAATATGCTGAATCACATTTGGAATATTCACCTGAATGTACCCAGAATGGCAGCATGGCGCCCCCTGTTGATGAACAGATACGTCCCTGCTGCCCACTGTGCAGCAGTGTGGCTGCACATTTTTACTAATCCAACAAGAACTGATGCCCAAAAAACAAAAACAAATAAGAGATATTCCCCATGACTGTGCATGCAGAGCTATTTTTCTCCAGTCGATACCAGTAAAAAGCATCATCAGTGCTCCACTTCTGAAATGCTAGATGATTACTGAATCTGATGCCTGCCTCTGCGGCATAATCCATGTATTGGAAACATGCTAAGATGACACTGTTACAGTTTCGGGCCAGTCCAAACATTTCATTGGATTGCATCATCCCGCTGAGAGGAGGCCTAGATATAAGACAAAAATGTGCAACGGTGCTCTTTTTCATTAGACGCACATTTCAGCAGCCATAAGGCCTGCAGCAGAAAGTCGCCATCATCCACCCTGCTGATTTACAAAAACCAGCATGCCTACATCTGAGCTGAAACATCTCTATTCGTCTCCAAGCGTAACTCCTCCGTCGCTCTGGAGGAGTTACAGCGTGTGCCTGAAGCTGTGGACGACTTCAGTGCAGAGGAATTCCCAAAACTGCTTCTCCTGCTGCTTTACACTAATACTCGCAGGAAACATCTTCAACGGTTTTACGGCACCTCTTCCAGCCTCGAGGCCCGAATCCTGGTCGCTACCTGTTGCTGCGGCAACCGCACTGTTTGTAAACATTTCACTGTTTCTCTTGGACCAACGAAGGAAACCCCTCCAGCTGAGCGTGTTACTCTCTGACAGCCTTTCTCTGGGTGCTGACCTATTTAGCAGTGTTTAATAACACTTTAAGTGAAGCAGTATGAGTAGAAACACTAGACATATATTTTTATTTTATAATGGAAACACTTTTCTTGAGAAGACCCACACCTTTTTTTCCACAGTTTAAAAGTGTCCCTGTCCTCTCTAGTGTGCATATTTGCCCCTTAATGGGTATTACTGTGGCCATTAACGCACAGTATGTGTGCCTGTATATGAGTAAAACACCTAGATGCTGTTTTGGTGTAAACTCGCTGACTTTTGTTACATTATTGGCCTCTAAACTCTTACACTCTTAAAAAGTTAAATACAAAACAGCAGACCTCTGCTAACAGCTGTTAAGCTCACTGTCTTGAGATCACAGGCAAGCTTGCATATTTCCTAAGAGGTGCTTTTTATTTATTTCATTGAGTCTTTCTGTATTTTTTGTCAAGTATTTTTTTTTTATCTTTGATTTAAAAATGCTATAAGTAGTTTCTGTGGTGGCCCTGAGAGGTCACTCAAAGAAAGAGCAGCAAATAGGAAAACGTTGTACAACAAAACACAACTCAAGTTAAATAAAACAATGAAAATAGACATAAAAACAACAAACCCCCACAACAACACACTTTTATGGCATTTTCCCCCTATTTGCTGGTGTTTTCTTAAGTTGCAGTCTGTTTGACCTTTCAGGGCCATTGTAGCTTTTTCTCCTTTCTTGCCAAAAAGTGACTTCCAGTATTTAAAATGTTGTAAATGGCTTGATTGTGTATAATATATCTCTCATTATGAGCCAGAAAGGACATCCCTGTCACTAGGGAGAAGCTGAAATCAACTTGATGTAAAGTTTATATATCTTTTATTTATCTGGGTAAAAAGTGTCACTGACATTAAAATGTCTTTTTCAAGAGAGATCTGACTGAGAGAGCAGCAGAAATGGCAACAAATGAAACATCACAGTTCTATCAAGATATTGTAGGGGACAATAACACAAGGTCAAGAAGATCATTTCAAAGCAGGTTATTTCTTTATGCACTGTGCAATCCATTGTAAATCCTGTTTACAGCAGTCTATTTACCAATATAAGCAAGTATATTAGGCATAAAATAAACACATATAAACATCAAAATCCCTTTTTTGGTGCAACTAAGTTTGAGCTTAAAGGAAAAGCGCTGTTTTGGGATCTCACGACATTGTGACCTTCTTTGGCTCCAAATGCCTTTGCAGTTTAATCATCGCTGACCCTCAAATTATATGTGTTCCTTTTTGCTATTAGAGCACATGGCCTTGCATACACAAAAACGCATAATTATGATTGTGAATAATGATGCACATGATCGAAAACGAAGATGCCGTGACATCATTCAGCAGAAATGCATGCAGAGTAAAAGATGAATAAATGAGTTTATAATAACTAATGCAATAAACAAGAAAGAACAGCATAGCTGGGACCAAACACTAAAACTGGACTTTGATTACACCAAACTTTGGTGGTGTTAAAAATAAGTGACATGTTACAGTTATGTGTGATAATGTACAGCGTTAAGTAAATTCTTCAATTATTTCATTATGAATTTGCCCTCCATGAAGAACAACTTTCTATTTCACACCATCACTTTTAATGGTTCAAAGAGTAAATTTTTTCCATCTTCTGGGAGTAGAATGAATAGAATTTCCTGTATACAGTAAACTGCTGGAACTGCTGTAAAATTGCAGGAACATTTGTACAATGTCCTGGTCTTTGTAAATACAATTTAATGTGGTAAATGTTAATGCTGTTGAGTGAAAAGACAGCAGCTGTAAAATTTTATTTTCAGTTAAGGAAAAAACTTAAACTTGAGCTCATCTAAGCAAAACAATGATATATCAAGTCCCAACACTGCCTGTGTTGGTTACTGCACTGGGTGTAATAATGTTGCCAAAAACATTCCAACACTAGCGAAGTTTGAGGGGCTTATATTTTAAAATGAAATTCTCAGTTTCCTCTTCTTAGCTGATAGGATGGTGTGGTCTTTTGCTAATGTACCCCATCTGTTTCAGAGATTCTCTTCTGCATGCCTTGGTAGTAATGGGTTGATTTTTTGAGGTTTTTTTTCCCCCCTTTCCTATTATTTGAAACAGCCCAGTCATTCTCCTCTAACCTCTGGCATCAGCAAGGCATTTTCTCCCAGAGAACTGCTGCTCACTGAATGGTTTCTCTTTCTCTATAAACCCTAGAGATGGTTGTGTGGGAAAATCCCAGTAGTTCAACAGTTTCTGAAATAGTCCAACAACCATGCCAAAATCCACGGTTGTTGGAGTCCACTGTAAAATAGCAGCCTCGTGCTGGGAACGACTGTTTTTGTACAGCTTATAGTTATAGAAACCTCACATTTAACATCTGTTGTTTCTTTTTAATAAAAGCTTTTGAGGTAAGCTAACCTGTTGCTGCCTCAAAGCTGAAATGATTTTTCCCAGTGCTGGTTTAGAGGTGTATACTTTAGTCTCTAAGCTGGCTAACACAGACAATTCTGTTTGCGCTGAATGAAAAACATCTGTGTCAAAACTTTTTAGGAACCAAGATAAGCAAAAAAGCTGTTTTTGTTTTTTTTTAATAACACTGGGTATGTTCCATCCAAATCCAGTGCGATTTGTTAAAGGTTACCTCTTAAAGTGATTCTAAGTGGTGATTTAGTCCACACTCTGTTCAGTAAGCAGCATGCTACCAGAAGATCTGCCCCTCCGTCTTTCCCACCCCTCTCTTCCCTTTCTCTGCTCTCTTTTGATCTGCATTTCTCTTCCCCTCAATCATCCCGACAGCAGCGTGATGTCAGGCTGCAGGAATTTTCTCTGTAATTTCTCGGTGTATGTGTCTTTGCAGTGGTGGGTGTGTGCACGCATGCATATGTTCTGTGCGTGTCTGCGAGATTTCTGCTCGCATGCCACCAGCTTGCTGTTTGCATTTCAATGTATGTGTGTGTGTTTGGCTGAAAAAGAGTGAGGTACCTTCTCTTTGTAGCACACCTGTTTGCTCACCTTTCACCCCAGCGACTTTAATGGCCCTTTTCCTCTGCTTCACATCCAACACATATAAAAAGTGAAGTCATCACTACAGTAAAAAAAAAAAAAAGTCCTCTTTTATCTTTCAGGGATACCAAATGCTTATAGGAGAGAGTCCTGATGCCCTGATGAGTTGTTTTCTTAAAAGATTAAAAAACATCTGGGGAAAGGCTTTGTCTTCTCGTGCCTTAATGTGCCACAGAACGGGCCTGGTCGAAGATTGTGAGTCCCAGCAGTCCTAGAAAAGACCCAATATCATAAAGCTCCATAATAATAAGCCTAATCGCTTTGTGAGGAACTCACATGTGTGATAAAATAACTTAATGGCCATTATAACTGGCCTTATAAGGCTTTATGAGTTAGTGACTGCCTGGCTGGCTGGCTTGGTGAGTTCATTGCGTAAAAACTCTTTGAATGAATGAGCCTTTTGACCTGGTAGGAAGTCAAAGAAACCTTGGTGGTCTCTGCTAGACAAGACTAAACTGCCAACTGTTTCCAGTAACAGCTCTGCTTTTGGCTTCGGCCATCGTCCTCTTTGCCTAATGAGAGCACAAGGTAATGGAAGGGCCTCGGGAAAGGCAGGGGAGGGAACTCATGACTAAATAATTTAGCTCTTTTCATTAATAGCGCCACACCAGAATGGATGCCAGTGTTCGTCTGTCAGTTTGTAAGTACATCATTGGCTCCAGACAGATCAGCCCCAACATTAAAACCACTGACAGGTGAAGTAAACCTGGAGTCTTACTTTGAAACACACCACATGTCCAAACAAGCTCATAGATAGATAGATAGATTGACATTTCATTAATCCCCTCAGGGAAATTCAGGCATCCTGTAGACATAAAGTAAGCACAGGCAAAGCACAAAATGTCCACAATACATAAAAGCAGTAAAAGAAACAAATAAAAGGTGCATATCATCCCCATAAAACTAATGATCAGTGTTATAAAATATAATAGCAGCGGGGGTAAAGGGGTTCAATATAAGGAGATATCAACTCCATGCCTCATGGCAATGCAACTCCACAGTGGCAGCAGGCAAATACCAAATGCAGTCCCCTCACATCTCCATCAGATCAATCATTCATGCGATGGGTGAGAGTGAACCCAATCCACGCAGCCCTGAGGACCCGATGGATCCACTGCCAACGACTTGGTGGTAATATTAGACCATTAATTTTAATGTCGTGGCATTTTTCAACAGCTGTTGGATGGCTTACGATAAACTCTCTCTGTGTTTATACACCACTCTGTATTTAATCATTAGTTATTATTAATCTCTGGATCGCTTCCACAGTCTGTCTTTTTTCCTGTCTCTACTTTACCCGGCCTCCCCTCTCTGAGTCTGGTTCTGCTGGAGGGTTTTTCCTGTTAAAAGGGAGTTTTTCCTTTCCACTGTCGCCATGTGTTTTGTCACAGTGGGGCATTTGATTTTTGGGGTTTTCTTTCTAATACTGTGGAGTCTTTACCTTGCAAAAACTTGTTGGAGTGACTGTTGTTACAATTTGTTGCCATATAAATAAAACAGAACTGAATTGAATTAGACTGAAAACAGACTCTTGGGGTGCCCAGATGATGACTACCCAACAAAACTGCTTGTTGTTGTCTACAAAAACTGAAACAATGTCAACATTGTTTCCAAATAGAGTAGATTAGAAATTGAGAGCAGATTACTGCAAAAGAGAAATCAAATGCATTTGTTTTTGATTGTGAACAGACATCTCACACAATGTTTTCACCACTTAAACTAACAGTGTTGGGAAGGTTACTTTTAAAATGTATTCCATTACAGAATACAGAATACATGCCCTAAAATGTATTCTGTAACGTATTCCATTACGTTACTCAATGACAGTAACGTATTCTGAATACTTTGGATTACTTAACATATTATCATGCATTTTACAACTACGTGAATGTACTATTGCTGTGTGATTTATTACTATTACTGAAGGTCCGCTGTAAACTGTCAGGGTTCCTGGGTCAGTGACCCAGTGTTTTCAGTTACGTTGTCGTTCCCACGTGTGTTCAGTTCAGCCAGCCATTCAGTCTTTCAGTCAGTCCTTTCATTCCTGCTCTGTTCATGACCCGTGGTAGGTACCTATTTAAGATAGGACAGAGCCGTAGGCACACAGTCAGTTAAAATCGGTTTAATTTGAATACAAAATAAAAGTAAACGTGTAACAGCGGCACCTAAAAACAATTGAAAGCTTTACTTTATTAAGTACGGTAAAAACGATAAAATTGTATGATTGCCTGGGAGACAGGATAAGCGCTGCGGGGATCCTGTTAAAAACAAATCAACATATCACACACGTTAAAAGGGACGGCAACTCACACTGAACCCCACTGGGCAAAACACTATAAAAAAAGGCAAATCTTCAGTGCCGTCTTCACTCAGGCCCACCGCGGTGCATGCAAAAAGCGGCATGACAAAAAAGGATTTGTCTTCCACACAGTGTCTTTACTGTCTACAACAATATATATATATATATATAACACCCAGCACGCCCCTGCGGGCGGTTTATCCTTCAAGCTCGGGTCCTCTACCAGAGGCCTGGGAGCTTGAGGGTCCTGCGCAGTATCTTAGCTGTTCCCAGGACTGCGCTCTTCTGGACAGAGATCTCCGATGTTATTCCCGGGATCTGCTGGAGCCACTCGCCTAGCTTGGGAGTCACCGCACCTAGTGCTCCGATTACCACGGGGACCACCGTTACCTTCACCCTCCACATCCTCTCGAGCTCTTCTCTGAGCCCTTGGTATTTCTCCAGCTTCTCGTGTTCCTTCTTCCTGATATTGCTGTCATTCGGAACCGCTACATCGATCACTATGGCCGTCTTCTATATCTATCTATCTATCTATCTATATATATATATATATATATATATATATATATATATATGTATATACACACACACACACACACACACACACACACATATATATATATATATATATATATATATATATATATATATACACACATACAGGGGTCGGCAACCCTATAGCTGGCACGCAAAGAGTTAACTGATGGCACGACCATAGCTGGACTGGCCATCGGGCATACCGGGCATTTGCTCGGTGGGCCAATGATTTTTTATTTATTTTTTTTGTAACGGTATAAACAATCAAAGGTGGTGGATTGGCCAGATGCTGGCCGGTGTATAAAAATAACTCAGTTGTTTGGTGGTGGCTATCGCGGAGCTTCCACAGATTCAGTAACATTAGCAAGTGGTGGAGGCCAGCGGGTGGATGAGAGAAAGGGGAGGCAAGAGGAGAGACTCGAGGCAGCCGCCGGTCCGAGTGTCAGGTGAACTGAACTTCAGGTAAGAAGTTGTGACCTGCAGTCTATCTGGGTCAGATATAAACCAAGTTTACAGTCAGTTACAATAACTTGTACTGCGTACTAGCTAGCATGAACTTTATTTTATTCATAAGTTAGTAGAGTTGCCAACCGTCCCGTAAAAAGACGGAATCGTCCCACATTCAGAGAAAATATTATGCGTTTCGTATTGAGCTGAAAAGGAACACAGTTTGCCCCGTACTTGAGCTAGAATGGAAAAAGACACAAAGCTGGAGTTATTCTGTCGTTACGCTGTCAGCTGCATCTTCTCCTCTCATTCTCTCCCCCTCCCTCTCCTGTTGCTACTTCAATCATGAAACTGATCAATGATCAGCTGATCGGCTTTTCTCTCTTGTTTGTTTATCACCCACTTTGCGCCAGAAAGAGGAAACCGCCGGATGTCGCGCTAAACAACAGCTTTAGCTTGATCAGCTGTTGTTAGAATTTATTTAATATTAATTTCTAGTATCAGCCGATGTTTGCTGGAGCCACAGCTGTAAAGCTGCTGGTCATGATGTCGGTTTGGATATCTGGTGAGAGGGAAACATGAAGATGAAACCAGGAGATGTCTTTACTTAATCATCAGAGCTGAACAGGTGATGGAGAAACAGGTTTACCTTTTAGGTGAGTTGAAGGGAAGTTATGAACTGTTTCTGAGATACAAATAACACCAGGATTCTTTTCTAAGTGGCTGACAGCTGGTAACTGTGCAGGGGCGACTGTAGCAAAGTTTTGCCAGGGGTCAGGTAGGGCATTAACAGTGAAAGGGGGACACAAAGAAATACTTTCTTATTCTGTAAATGGTCTGTATTTGTATAGCGCTTTACTTGGTCCTAAGGACCCCAAAGCGCTTTACACTATACACAATCATCCACACATTCACACACACATTCACACACTGGTGATGGCAAGCTATAGTGTAGCCACAGCTGCCCTGGGGCGCACTGACAGAGGCGAGGCTGCCGGACACTGGCGCCACCGGGCCCTCTGACCACCACCAGTATTCTCATTTAAAATGTCTGGCTGTTATTAAATAATTATCTGAATCTTACAACCAAAGTTTTTATCTGATGTAAAATGTATAGAAATCATACATATACCAACAAGACTGTACATCACTGTCACAACAGTGTTTGTTTTCATTCAAAGGCTTTATGGCTTTAATACCTGGTGGGCCGGTCTTTAGTCAAAATGCCCGGGCTGATTTTTTTGTCCCAGTCCAGCCCTGAGTACGACACGCAGTGAATTAATCTGAGAAGGTGCGTTAAAAAAAATAAATGGCCGCACCAGCGGTGCACATCGCAAATTAGCTGGCATAGACACATTAGTTGTGCTGCTTCTTAATGACGGTATCTTAGCTAACAACCCCAACTACCAGATTTAACTTGTAATTGGCTAAAAATAACTTCACCTACTGGTGAGGGGGACGTTGTTAGCTTTCCACATTCCGACACTTCAAAAGCTTCAGGAGCTTTCCGCTCAGCACAGCATGAGCACCATGGAAATATACGGATACATCCGTAGACTCGAGACAGAATTCACAATGCGTTTTTGGGACTTTCAGGTGTATGGACCAATGTTTTTTTTTCTGATCAAACCAGAAAGCTTTAATGAGCAGCTAGATTTGTTTTGCATTAACTGGCTGAGTTAATGCCAGTTAATGCAACATCGAAGCAGCTGGAATCCTGTGCATGTTCATGGAGCTTGCATTTTCACCTGTTGGACATCACTACCTGACAAGTTTAACTGTCTTCAGAGCATTGCAGAGGCCTTATTGACAGTATTTGGCTCTACATGTCTGTGTGAGCAAATTTTCTCTCACATGAAGAGTGTCCTCAGGTAGCCGTCTGAATGCTGGACACTCGGAGACCTGTGTCTCTGAGTGGGAGACCAGAGATCACTTTAACATGTGTATCCCTGTATTAACAAACATGCCATATTGGCCCAGTTTATTTTTCTTATCATTGTTGTGAGGAGACCATAAATAGCATATGTATTTTCCGTTGTACACTTCATTTGCTGTTATGGAGTTCTTTTTATGGATAAAAAGTGTCTTTTTTTGTCTCAAAATAGCTGATAGCTATTCGCTGATAGCTGCCAACATCTGCGAACAAATATAATTCTATAAAGTTCTTCTATATAGTGTGTAACTGTTAATATAGAGCGTTATTAAATTTATTCCTAATGCAATCATATGGCACAATGACTTCTGAGGAAATTTTAGATGGCACTCGTCATCAGAAAGGTTGCCTACCCCTGTATATAAAGGGTAAAACACTAAACCAGGAGCGGTTCCCAGACTCAGGTCTCACCTGTCACAAAAACATCATCACCCTGCACCGTGAGTCCTGCGTTTGGGTCATCTCTTCCTCGCCTCCACACACAACCACTGACATAAACAGGCACTCTGGCCTAATTCCACAGTCCAAAAACATACATGGAGTTAGGCTAATTGGTATTAATGGTTATAGGCCTAAATGTAAATTTGTCCACTAATTATTTATTTAATTGATGCCCAGATACCCACAAAATTAATAAAATTTCCATCAGCTATGCTCTTGTGTAAATAAATGCTAATATGAGAAGTGACATGAATGCAGAAGTATTTTAAAATGTCATTCTGTCAGATAGTTAGCAGGGGGAAATGACTCTGGCTGCTTAAAGGTTGATGAGAAAGTGACCCCCACTGCTCACTGGACTAATGACTAGGGATGGGTATAGTTTAGGTTTTATCCAATACTGGTACCAAACCGGTACTTTTGAAACGGTGCCGGTGCTTAAACGGTGCTCGAACCGGTGCTCGAACCGGTGCTTAAAGAATGGAGAACACACACTTTGTCCAAAAACCTCTTATGTTTTTATTTTTAGCGATCTCTTTTTTTCTGCTAACCAAGTTAGCCTTTTCTGTTGATACAACATACCTCCTTTGGTTGGAACCGGTGCTTAAACAATGGAAAACACAAACTTTGAAGACAAGAAGACAGCCGCATGTAACAACAATGGTGTTTGCTAGTTCACCTTACATGCATTAATTTAATAACATGGTTAGCCTACTCACACACGAACAACATTAAGCTACTTACCCAGAGAAGAACGGTGTTCCAGATCTACTGGCGTTTAGATCAACTGGCGTTGGTCGAACAGATGTGTGGCAGACTTGCGTTTCAGGAGCTGCTACCGACAAACCAGCAAAAAAACGCCAAATGTGTCACCTGTGACACTTGTGAGGTTGTCTCAAACACACTCCATCAGTCTTGATGCTGTTGAACAACAAAATGTTTAAACATGTGGCGAGTTTACCTGGTGATATCCTCATGCGCGACGCGATCGCGAAAACAGCAAACAAGTAATACCACGCCGTTGTTGTTCACAGGACAGCAAGAGTAAACGATCGGGAGACTCTTGTCGTCGTCATCGTTCCCCTCGCACGGTTTATTTCTCAGAATTCAGCGTTTTTGCTTCACAACTAAAGCGAGCAGTTTACTTTGTGCACTAACATGGAGTCGAGTCAACCAGCGCCACCTCTGGCCAAGTGCCACAGCCTACAGCCAGATCAACTGGTGACACACATCTGCAGCACGTTTGAATTCGTGTCATGCACATTTGTACCTTTCAATTGTGTCTGTTTGTGCGTCATGCAAATAAACCTTTGGAAAGAATGAAATTATATCATATATTCCTTATTGGCCTACATTTGTACAAAATTCCAAATTATATACACAAAGTCATAGAAATCACCACTCCAATTGGTCATCATGATTTTAATATTTTCTTTTTCCATAACAATGAAATACACCTTGGACAAATATGACACATCAATATTTCATTAGTGTTGTCACATCACATCCTGTAAGCATCGTCTGTCTGTGTCTTTTCCCTGAAAATGAATATTTCCAGCCAATATAGGCAATCCATTAACATGGCTGGAGAGTTGGTAGTTGGTATATACAGTCTGTATAAGTGTGGTTAATCCAATGAAGATTTGTAAGGAGACGGCAGTTACTGTGAATTCACAGCAGTTACACAGTGATTAGTAATAAACAGTCAGTGAGAGTGAGTGGATATGACTGTTCCCACCACTAACACATGACCCTACGCTGTGTTCACTGCATCATTCCATGTTTGGCACTGATCACCACCTGCACTCATGTATATATCATGTATATATCTATCTATCTACTTAGCACTTTTAATTCTTATTCTCATTTTTAGTTTCATGTCTATTTAAGCTTAATTTATAACAGTATTTCTAACAGTATGTTTGCACTGAAGCACCGCAGCAATTTCCTAATGTTGTAAACCCGCTCAACATTTGGCAATAAAACCCATTCTGATTCTGATTCTGATTCTGATATAAGAAAGTCAGTGACTCAGGTGTGTCGCTTGGTTTGTCATCTGTTTGTGGGACTGTAGGAGACGTAGAAATCTTTTGTTTTAAATCTTAGTTAGGAAGGTTCCTGTTTGAAAACAAGCACTTTTTGTGAGAAATGCAAGAAGTACATCTGCAGAAAGCACACAGTTACATTCTGTCCATCATGTGGACAAAATCGAAAATGTTGGGCATTGAAAAACTGAGAACGTTGGGCAAGTTCAAAATACGTGTTTGTAAGAACGAAAAACCAAATTGTTCCTAAAATAGTTATGGAAAGTCTAACTGTTGTATGTCTGTGTTCTACATGTTTATCTGATGGGAAATAAAGTTGCTATTGTTTTATTGCAGTTTTTGGATAATTCTGAGTGGATTTACACAGTACGGATCTAAATGACTCGCAACAAAATCAATGTCAATTGTTTGTTCTTCAACTTAATACAAGGGTTATTTTCCAAAACTTGCTTATGATCTTCAATTTGTAGCAGATCCACTATCACACAGCAGCTGGAGCCGTTTCAAATGGAGCTCAGTCCACTACTACCATAGCCAGTGTTGGGAAGGTTACTTTTAAAATGTATTCCATTACAGAATACAGAATACATGCCCCAAAATGTATTCTGTAACGTATTCCGTTACGTTACTCAATGACAGTAACGTATTCTGAATACTTTGGATTACTTAATATATTATCATGCTTTTTACAACAACGTGAATGTACTATTGCTGTGTGATTTATTACTATTACTGAAGGTTCGCGACTCCGAACTGTAGTAAAGGGACCTCTGACTAATACGGCGGGGTCCCTGTCGGCTCGTAGCCGAAAAATAGCTTTACTTTGTTGTAGGGATGGGTATTGATAAGATTTTAACGATTCCGATTCCATTTTCGATTCTGTTTAACGATTCGATTCCTTATCGATTCTTTTTTTTTTAAAAAGGAGAACACTAAAGTCGATTAGCTTAGAACTGTGTTTTATATCTTCTCTTTGAACAAGATAGAAATTTAGGAGTAACATGGCCTTACAAACCCAACAGTGAGATCTTAAGAGATTCACAGCCTACGGCTCTTCAATGGGGTGTCACAGGGTCCCCAGGAAAAAAAATGTATATGTAAAATAATAAAATAAATATTCTCCTGTAGCAATAACAAAGTTTAACATAAATTATTCTGTAGCAATTACACAAGAATATCCAGTAATGTCCCTGCCTACAATTAAACACATTCACTTACCAAAGTGAAATCGGGGGCATCTGCTGTGGCAAATGGGTGCAAGCCTTTGACCACAAACTTAGACACTGCTCGGTGACATTCGTCTATCCTGGCCTGAAAGGAGACGCTACCGGTAGACTGCAGTGAGAACTGCCAGCATCTGAGCCAGCCAGACTCTGTCTCTCTCATCATGGTTATCTAAATGCAACGCACAGTAATAGCAGGTTTTGTAATAAGGTAAATCGCGCTAACATAATATGCAATGCTAATTGATTAGTTACCTGCAGTATTAACGGGAGAGGACGTGGAAACGCTACCGCTGCTGCTGGGTTGAGCTTCGCTAGTCCGGAGCGGATCAAAAACACGACATTCGTTGAACGCAATCGCGTGTTTTTTGAGCAAATGCTTTTGCATGTTCGTAGTGTTTCCTCCCTTTGATGAAATCTCTACTTTGCAAGTATTGCACGTTGCCCTGTTGTCATCCTTTCTCATAAAGTGTAACCAAACTTTTGAGCGTTTGTGCCGCTCAGGCGCCGTGTTTCCTACTGGGTAAAAGACGCTACTCAACGTGATGACGTCATTCGGGGCGACTGGAATCGATAAGGGAATCGTTTATAAAAGTGGCAAACGATTCCAAGGAATTGAAACAGTGGGAACCGGTTCTCAACAAGAACCGGTTTTCGATACCCATCCCTACTTTGTTGTGTGGGTCAACTTTTCTTGCGAGAGACAGAGAGAGGCGTTGAAAGGCTGCTCCAACGGAACTTATTGTTTCGGAGGAAAACACCAACACAGCGTACAGTCGAGTCTTAATAGCTTACGTACAACTGGGCTCGTCAGGCACTCTTCTTGGCTGCAGTGGTTATTATTATATTTACATGCTTCCAGCTCCCGTTTTTCCTCGATGACAACTCGTACCTTTCCACTCTCCTTCTTCTCCCTCCTCGCGCTCACAGACCCATAACGTGTATGGCAGTCCATTCTCCCTGCAGCACGGACTACACTGCCCATGATGCTACATTCTTTAGGGCTATGCTTGTAGCATTCTGCCTGTTAGCTTAGCACAACAACAACAACGAAAAGGCGCTCTCTCACCCAGGAAACACACAGTCGCAGAAAGAGAGAGCGTCGCCCTGTAACCATGGCAACCATAACGCTGCCGCCTGGAACAACAGAACGTAGCTGTCAAACAAAACCCAAACAGTCCTGACCCGCGACAAAATGAAACAGGAAAGTACCGCAGTGTAATCCATTTATTTCAACAAAGTAACTGTATTCTGAATACCACCTTTTTAAACGGTAACTGTAACGGAATACAGTTACTCATATTTTGTATTTTGAATACATAACGGCGGTACATGTATTCCGTTACTCCCCAACACTGATCATAGCCTACTACTAGATTAACTTGTGACACATCTGCACCTGCTGCTATGATCACATTGAGTAGAGGCTGAGTGGCTGCACTAACCAGGGCTGGACTGGGACAAAAAATCGGCCCGGGCATTTTGACTAGAGACCGGCCCACCAAAAATGTGACGTCATTCAGGGGTAAAACCGCAAAGGATTCTGGGAACTTGTGGCAAGAGGTACTAGCGCATGCAGGCTTTCAATTGAACTCAGTTACACAGCGATAAAAAGAAACACAAAAAATGGCAAGAAGCTGTTGTATTATTAACTGCAATAGCCGGTGTTGTGCCAAAAAGTGATTGTCTGCCAAAAACTGATTTCCGGTATTTGCCAAAAATTGATTGCTCGTATTTCAAGTTCAAGTTCAAGGTTCTTTATTTGTCACATGCATAGTTATACAAGTATAACACGCAGTGAAATGTAGCCTGACACGCTCCTTGACATGTGAAAAAATGGGGGGGTAGAGGAAGAACATATATATATATATATATATATATATATATATATATATATATATATATAGTATATACATTGGGTGAATGTGCAGTAGTAGCAGCAAGCAGGTGAATTCTGTACATTAATATGAATAGACATCTGACTATTTTACAGGATAGACAATGTAAACTTATTCAAAATTAAAGGAATTTGGAATGCCCATTGTGCCTTGGTTTAGAGTGTCTGGAAGAGAGTCCTGTCTCAGTCAATTATAGATGATGTGAGAGGGCGGGTGTGTGTGTTTAGGGTCCGGATGGCTTGGGGATAGAAGCTCCTCTTGAGTCTCTCTGTCCTTGCCTGGATGATGCGGAACCTTCTACCAGATTGCAGAAGTTGGAACAGTTTGTTGCCAGGATGGGACGGGTCCTTCAGTATCTGAGCTAATCCGGCATCTCCTGGTGTAGGTGTCCTGAAGCGGGGGGAGAGCAATCCTGCAGCAGCGTTCTGCTGTACGGATCACTCTCTGGAGAGCTTTTTGGTCCTTCACACAGCTGTTCCCAAACCACGATGTCATGTTCTGTGTGAGGATGCTCTCCACAGCGCCTGTATAGAAAATCCTGAGGATCTTTGGAGAGACCCTGAACTTCCTCAGTTGTCGTAGGTGATACAGGCGCTGCCTAGCCTTTTTGGTCTGGACCTGAATGTGGGCAGCCCATGTCAGGTCTGAGGAGATGTGGACACCAAGATACTTGAAGGACTGCACCCTCTCCACTGGAGCTCCATTGATGATAATGGGCTTGTAGTCTCTGTGCTGACCCCTTCCGAAATCCACCACCAGCTCCTTGGTCTTGCCGACGTTCAGCTGGAGGTGGTTGTCCTGGCACCATGATGCCAGATTCTTCACTTCATCCA
This sequence comes from Maylandia zebra, assembly GCF_041146795.1. Taxonomy (NCBI): domain Eukaryota; kingdom Metazoa; phylum Chordata; class Actinopteri; order Cichliformes; family Cichlidae; genus Maylandia; species Maylandia zebra. Next base: position 29,576,063 of record NC_135188.1, on the reverse strand, counting down.
TGTAGGCCGCCTCATCGTTGTTGGAGATGGCACCCAACACCACTGTGTCGTCAGCAAACTTCACAATGGTGTTGGAGCCATGGGTGGCCACACAGTCTGAAGTGTAGAGGGAGTAGAGCAGTGGTGCTCCTGTGTTGATGGTGATGCTGTTAGAGACGCATCTACCCACCCTCACCACCCTCACCACCTGAGTTCTGCCAGTGAGGAAGTCCAACACCCATGCACACAGACGGCTGTTAAGTCCCAGATCCCTGAGCTTTGTGAACAGTCTGCAGGGCACTATTGTGTTAAACGCTGAACTGTAATCAACAAACAGCATTCGCACATAGTTACCCTGTTTGTTGTCCACGTGGCTGAGAGTGGTGTGTAGGACGTGGGCGATGGCATCCTCTGTGGATCTGTCGGATCTGTAGGCGAACTGCAGCAGATCTGTAGTGTCTGGGATGGAGGAGGAGATGATGTTCTTCAGCAGCCTCTCAAACACCTTCATTACTACCGAGGTCAGTGCAACTGGCCGGTAATCGTTCAGGGATGAGGGTTTGCTGTTCTTGGGCACAGGGATGATGGTGGATCTTTTGAAGCATGTGGGGACCACAGACTTCGCCAGGGACTCGTTGAAGATGTAAGTGAACACACCTGCTAGCTGGTCAGCACAGCAGCGCAGCAGACGGCCAGTGATGCCGTCTGGCCCCGCCGCTTTCCTTGTGTTCACTCTCCTCAATGCCGCTTGGACATCATGCTCCGCGATGTTGGTCACCGGTCTCTCGCTGATGACGTCACTGTCCTCGGTAGTCAGGCGGTAGATAGCATTAGCTGCCTGGCTAACCTCGAAATGGGCGTAGAACTGATTCAGCTCGTTGGTGAATGCAGAGTCGGCGTTGATCGGCGCAGTGTCCCTGGCTTTGTAGTCCGTAAAGGTGCATAGTCCGTGCCAAATACTCCGTGTGTTGCCCTGGTGGAAGCGGGACTCCACACGTTCCCGGTACTGGCGTTTGGCATCTCTCACCGCGCGCCGCACGCCGTATGAGGCCGCTTTGTAGGCGCTCATATCGCCAGTGGCGAGACCCGCGTTGTAGGAGGCGGTCCTGGCATTTACTGCAGTGCAGATTGTTCTGTCCATCCACAGTTTCTGGTTTGGGAATGTGGTGACTCTCGCAGTGGGGATAATCTCCTCCGCTAGCATATTGACGAAGCATACTGCTACTTCCGTAAACTCGTTGATGTCGACTGCGCATGCTCTGAACATGTCCCAGTCGACGTTGTTGAGTGCGTCCTGTAGCGTAGCTTCTGATTGGGCAGTCCACCGTTTTACCTCCCTCGTGGTCACGTCTTCCCTCCGTATGTTTTGTTTATACTGGGGAATGAGAAAGATGGCGTTGTGGTCAGACTTCCCAAAAAATTTAAATTGCTATAAGTAACTTGTTGGGCTATAATATGTGAAACATATGTCAAATGCATCCCTCATGGATGACATAAAGCCATCTCTCCATCTCCATCTCTCTCTCCTGCTCTTTTATTTCTCTCTCTTGCTCCATCTCTCTCTGCTGCTCTTCTGTCTCCTCTGTCACAGACTTCTCCACTTTAGATGATAAATCAGCCTGGTGCAACATGTAAGGATTGGCACAATTTGTTAAGATTTTGAGGAGTTTGAGAAACTAACCTTAAGCATAAAATAAAATTTACTATCAGTAACTTCATAGCACCCGCCCAGCAGTATATAAACTCCGTCATGCTAGCTAGTACGCAGTACCAGTTATTCTAAGCGACTGTAAAAAGTCAGCACAACTTAAACAAACTACAACTAAACTTGGTTTATATCTGACACAGATAGACAGCAGGTCATAACTTCTTACCTGAAGTTCAGTTCCTCTGCCACTATGACCGGCGGCCGCCTCGGGTCTCTCCTCCTCTTGCCTCCCCTTTCCCTTATCCACCTGCTGGCCTCCACCACTTGCTGATGTTGCTAAATCTGTGGAAGCTATGCCATAGCTACCGCCAAACAATTCAGTTATTTTTACACATTTGGCAGCGTCTGCCTGAAGGGCTTGTTTCTTTTTGGCCCTAATTTTTTCTGCACCTCCTTTCCTTTTTTTGTTCTCCATTTTCTTTAGTTCGCCTATAAGATTGCTAAACAAGGGGGAGGGTGCATCCGACCTCCTCGGTTGTAATTGGTCCAGCCCAGAGTCGATCATGACCAATTGGCCAATCCAACACCTTTCATTATTTATACCCTTCCAAAAAAAAAAAAAAATTGATCGGCCCATAAAAACAAAAAATCGCCAGCGGCCCACCGGGCAAATGCCCGGTATGCCCGATGGCCAGTCCAGCTATGGCACTAACCCCTGGTACATCCAAATCTACCCACAAACATGTTGAAAGATGCAATGCCAGCAATGTGGATTGTCAACACTGAAAACAATCAGTAAGCAAAGACAACAGGGATCAATTTTTTCTGTTTATTTAGCACCCACAACATTTGTAGTCGCCTTCTGCACAGGGGAAGTCCACACACACCGTGTGGTACCACTTTCCACAGAAGGTGCATTCAATCTGCAAGATTGAATGAGATTGTCAGAGTCATTGTCTGACTGTTTATTACTAATCACCTGCTGTACATTCACAGTAACTGCCGTCTCCTTACAAATGTTTATTAGATTGACCACACTTATGCAGACTGTATATCACAACCAACTCTAACATGTTCGTTTGCAGAGGGAAGACACAGGCAGACAATGCTAACGACATGTGATGTTACAACACTGGTGAAATATTAGTGTGTCATATATTTGTTCACGACATTTTTCTTATGGGCAAAAGTATTGATATCAGGATGGCGATTTCTTATGACTATGTGTATGTCATTTGGCATTTTGTACAAATGTAGGCTGATAATAAATACATGATATCATTTCATTCATTTCAATGGTTTATTTGGTCGCGCATGAGGATATCACCAGGTAAACTCGCCACATTTTTAAACATTTTGTTGTTCAACAGCATCAAGACTGACGGAGTGTGTTTGAGACAACCTCACAAGTGTCACAGGTGACACATTTGGCGTTTTTTTGCTGGTTTGTCGGTAGGAGCTACTGAAACGCAAGACTGCCACACATCTGTTCGACCAACGCCAGTTGATCTAAACGCCAGTAGATCTGGAACACTGCCATCATCATCATTTCTGCTACACTAGCAGGGCTAGGGGCCAGGACTTTCCTCTTTGGGTTCTTGGGGGATGTTGCTAACTCCGGGTCCGATAACAGGCACCACACCCGCAGTAGATATGCTCGGTGTGAGGTCTCGCAGCAAGCTATCAAATACGGTGCATTTCTTGGCTTTTAAAAAAACGCTATGGGTTGCCAGGTATTTCCTCAGATTCGAGGTGTTACCTCCTTTGCACAGTATCACCTTAAAGCACTTGTTGCAGGCTGCTGAGTTTGCATCTTTTGCTGTGAAATACAGCCAGACTTTTGACCACTTCGCCTTGGGCATTTTTAATCTGTAGCTCTGCTCTAAAAGAACGTACGTACCTGAGCCCGCATACTATCCTTGGAAAGGTAAAATGATTGGCTAGAATCCAAAGTGTGTGACATCCCAGGAAAAAAAAAAGCTCCAAAATAAAGCACCGAAATGTGCGCTGCCTTTTGGTCTGGTTACTACCATTTATGTCAGAACGACATTGGTACCCATCCCTACTAATGACCTCAGTAAAGACTTCCTTAGTGGTATATAGTTGGATGCACCCACTTCACCTCTACATTAACTCTGTGCCATGTTCATTTAGTGAAGTCTGCTCCCAAAGATGACAAAGCAGCTCGTGATTTAGGGCGGGGCTGTGTGGTGATTGAGCCTGCAGCTCCCCTGAGCTTCACGGTTAGTCGTCGATCGTCACATTTAACTTCAAAATACCAAGACGGCACCTTCACCAACCAACAGGTGGTGTCATAAACCCTGCCTCCTCCATGTTAGCGGATGGGACTGGGGTCTGACTAAAATAAATTAATTCTCCTTAGATAATTTTTTTCCAAAGATTCTTTCTTTTGTTTTCAATAGTTCTCATCACGCTGATTGATGTTCAAGGGGTCTCCTTTCCCATAAGTTTGATTCCAATTCCTACCGCGGTGATGTTAAATTGGGGTGAAACGTCATCATAACAGCTTTGACTGACAGCTGCAGTCACGGAGAAACTTGCGTATCTCTGTTCGGGAACAGCAGATAGAGCGTAGGCTCTGAGAGGACGCCCAGCGTTTACGCTATGGAAACTCGACCGAGTGTTTTAACCTGACAGCCTGAGGTGTTCTTCAGTAAACTGGACTACCCGACAGAAGGACCCGAGGCCCCGCTGCACTTTTTCGGTAAGTTAAACGTGTTTGTAAGCTAATCCGTAACTACCGTCCTTAGCTAGCTCCTGAGACCTAGCTAGCTAAAATGAGCACTCGGCTGTCAGGGTTCGTTTAGCTGTGCAGGGGAATGAATTTACTAAAGAAATCAAGAGAAACGCTCCGGGCTGCTCAGTCACTAATTACTGTTACTGTACTTTTATTACAAGTATTATACTGTAAAAGCAACAGGCTGCACCCTGCTTCAGCTCCTGTGCAGAGCTGATTATTAAATATGTGCAAACAACAGCATGTTTTCAGTCTCTTGCCACATCTGTAAAGGCAGTAACAATTTTTTTGAAAGCTTGTACTTCAGTAACTCCTCATTAATCAGGAACTATGGATTAAAGTACTGTAGTGTACTGTAATACTGAAAAAAATGTAAGAGAAGAACTTCAGATCCTGAGTGTGTGAGGACAGAAGAATCAGCTTTATTTCAATATTGAGGGATAAAATGTATATCTGAGTTTGATGGTTCTGTTGTCTTTGTGATTACAGGAGCTGCCCTCAGATTCAGACCTCAGCTCCATTGAGTGACAGCAGACAGATCATCCAACATGTTCACATGTTAACTGTAAAATGAACTGATGAAAACAGTACAAAGGTTAAAGTACCACACGTGCTGTAGTGAAAGCTGCAGCTGTTTTATTGATAAAGTTAAAGACAAAAAAACAAAAGGATTAATCACTCATGTAACTGTGTCACTATATATCAGCATTAACAGGACCTCAGTTTGTATCTCAGACCTGCACAGCTTCTGTTTTAAACACTTGATGTACTCAGCTGCATGAAGAGCATATGAGATTTTCTCTAACACAATTAAATAAAACCTGATGAGGGTCAAAGGTCGTCACTTGTATGGTGAACTACAAACTTGTTATCTGGAATTTTTTCACAGTTTTTTTACACATAACGTGTTATTTACCATAAAGTGATGCAGAGTTATTCATACCAGAGTAACCAGAGAGGATCACATATTTTTAAATATATAACTTTCTACAGGACTGAATATAATATCTTTATGTAAAAGTCCGGAGCCTCTGGGGAGTATCCAAGTATTTATAACATTACACAAACCAAAGGTCTCATCACAGTGTTCATGAAATGCTGGGTTTATCCATCTCCTGGGGCGGGCCTACAGAGGAGCTCTGAAGATTTCCCTGTGAGGGAGCTGCTGGTGAAGATCATGAGTCCTGCTTGATCAATGTCATGAGCTTCAGTCTTCCTGGTGTTTGCCTCTTACAGCGGGTCAACAGAACTTATGGCACAGGACAGCTGTGATGAAAGAAAGGGAAGAAGTTTCTCCAAACCTCTGGACCCAGGAAACCCAGCTTGGTCCTGATGGTCTCCCTCACTAGTTTCTCTCCAGGGTAAATGTATCTGTTGATATAATATGGACTCTATTATTAAATGAAAAGAACAAATTAGACTACACTACTGAAACGTTCTGCTGATGTTTTTAAAGTCTCCATGTTACCAGGGGCTCTGAAGATTTAAACAGGTTTAGATCCATTACACTCAGTCTTATGTTAAAATCTCAAAGGACAGCATTATATTTTTGATATTAACAGTAACTCTGGGCCTCTGTAGAGTGTGCAGCTGATCTCATCGCTGTCTAAAAATGGATAAAAAAAACACAAGTGTTGAAGACTATTAAGTGTAACAGGTGTGTGGCATCGCTAACTAGCTAGCAACAAGCCTCCAACACAGTGCGTATGCTAGCGGCTAATCTAACTAACGAATTAACAACAGAGTGATTTTAGAACTATAAGATGATAAACTGTGTGTCTTTTTTATAACAGTGACATGGTTGTATTTACCTTAATTAAACGAGTCGTCAGTCGCGGTAAACCGGCAAAAAAACTCGAGCAGCCGGGCTACGTAAAAAGTGTAGGGGGGCGTGTTTGCGGTCACGTCCAGCGGGTGTGTGGGCGGGAGCGTTACACAGTCGCTCCACCTCAAGTCACTACTGCGCAGACTTTGGCTCCAAATTTGCAAGATGGCAGCCTCCACAAGCGGGGTATTTTGGCTTCATTTTTGCACAATGGTAGGAGGCGGTGTCGCGTCGTCCATATTTTCTACAGTCAATGGTTCACACCCATCTTTTATATACAGTCTATGTCTACAAGCTGGAAAACTAAGATTGTTGTTGTTTTAGCTTACTCACTGTTTAGCTCAAAACACCACTTAGCCGAATTATATCAGGAAGCTGTGCCAGCATGGGCTCTGTGTGTGGGTACACACCCACATGTAAGTGTATACACACCTAAAAATGAGAAGCTGTTGAGATGTTTAAACCAAACACACACAAACACACACACACACCTATTAATTTTCCCTCTGTGTCCAATTGTGTTTGTGCTTGAGTGATTCTCTTTTAGTGTGTTTGCCAAAAAGCATGCTGAGCGGCCAACTCTGTTGCATAAGATCTGAGCACCTGTTAATCATAACATCAACTCCTGGCACTGATCTTTGCTTGCAAAATGAAAAATGAGCAGAGTTTATTCAAAGCGCGCTGACAAGCACGCCTTACTCTGGTTGGATGGGATTAGTGAGAGGACAAAGCGCGGTTAAGTCATCCCTGGGCAGTTTCACACATGTCGCACGCCCATTCATTCATGCTGCTTGTGTCAATAAGCACTTCGGCAGATGGAAATGGTGATCTGTTGTTATTATATGAGAATCACAGGTAGAAACACGATAGCTTCAGCAGGTTGACAGTTGGATAATACGATGACTTCATCTGAAATATTGACAGGTCTGAACTGGTTTTCTGCTTCGAACACAGTCAACGTTTTCCCCAGTTAGACTTTGGCCATACACAGAGGATAACAGAAACTCCCATCCATCCATTCATCCTCTTCCACTTATCCAATCAAGGGTCACAGGGGTGCTGGAGATTATCCCAGCTACCATAGGGTAAGAAGCAGGGAACACCCTGGACGGGTCACCAGTCCATCACAGGGGTAACAAAGGCAGACTCCACAGAGAATGGGTGGATTCAAACCCAGGTTAACCCTCCTACGCCTCCCATATAGAAACTCAATCACTAAAATGGTCCTGACAGTGTTATCCGAGGTTTCTGTCCACACATGGTGGCCAGTTACCGGAACTTGGTCTTCACACCTTCTCTGCTGACAACAACAGTGTCATGGAGAAAATATGGCCTCACACCAGCTTTTAAGAGCTATTGTTTTTCCGACTCCTCGGGTGATGGAAGGCCTGAAAGAAATTTCCAAACAGCATCTTTTTTTTTGTTGTTAGTTTTATCTTGCTTTGTTTGTAAGCTTTGCTTTCTCTTGGCACTGCTGCCTTCCAATGTCTATTTACATCCTGTGTTTATTTAGATTTGGATGGTGCTGCTGATGCTGCAGAGCAGATGATGGGATTTTAACAGTTAACGGCGATTAACTCCAGTGTTATCGCATCGATCAGCCGAAGTCTGCTCCATCAAATCGTTTTGTTTGTTTTTTTTACCCCCTTACATTTAGAAAGAAAAAAGAAAGGTGTTTTGTGCTTTGTAACTACAGTCAAACAAATTAGTTTCCCATCTGTTTAAAAATACATCAGCACAGCTGGCCGGCTTGCTTTCGCACACCCATTTGAATGTTTCCAAAGATTTCTTTGCTTTCATCTTGGCTTCCTGTAACCAATAATACAGATCAGAAAAATCAGGGACATCACTCACCCGAGATACAATGCTGATCTCAAAACTAATTTATTTGACTCCCACCAGGACTGCAGGGGACTGATTTGGAGAAACATCAGATCCGATCTGATCCTGTGCTATTTTCCTGTTCCCTCAGTGAACATTTTCATTTTTTTTATGAACTATGTGATGTATTTCTGATCCATCTTGGAAATTTTGCAGATACGTGATACTTGCACATGTAAGAATCCCAGCAGGGCTTTACATGTCTGTGACCCTTGGATTTGTTGCGCAATCCCCGATCAAATCTGCGCTCTCCAGCCCCAAATATGTATCTTGCATTTGTGAACTTGAACAGGCTGCAGTTGTGCTGTAGTGACTAATAGCTGTGTTTCATTAGGACACTTACTGTTCTGATGACACAGACTGAACCGCATGTTTGCTTTACATATTGCAAGCACATTACTTAATTCTTCACAGACACACTTGCTCACACATTTCGAAGAGCTCTGTCTATCGCCTGTAGCCCAGATCTCTGAGTAAGCCGATGTGGAGTCTGTCTTAGACTGCAGGGAATTACCTCAGCTCTGAATCATGTGGCGCCTTGCCTAGAGTGTGCACAATGCAATCAGCCAGCCATCTTTCTTACTCATAAACTGTCAGAGGGCCTCACACAGAGGCTGGACACGAACTGCAGGAGTCGAGTCAAACACACTGTTTCTTTCCTTGTTCCAATTGGGCTGTATTAGGATTAAAAATATGACTTGAACTTTGTGTTAAATAGTAAGCAGATACAGTTCAAACAGAGTGCACATGGGGACAGATCACAAGCCTAGGTGTAGCTGGGGTATCACCAAATATGCTGTGCAGGTGTAGCTGAGCCACACTCAAACATATGGCTGTTGGGCCAGACATCCTGTTGTGATGATGGAGGAGTACAACGCTGGAATGACATAGGCTAAAATAATAACTTTTGTAACTTTCATGGTATGTGTTGTTGTTGTTGTTGTTTTTTTTAAAGCTAATGTGATCTGTAATTTTTAATACGAATGCACAGCCCTAAAGTTGGTCTTCTGTTTTCTGAGTAGATGTTCACTGTATGTAAAATGCTTCCAGTAGAATTGTATTTAACACAAATGGAAGAGGAAACTGGAGTTTTATTATAGGTGAAGTGAATGAAGTGGCTTTCCTGGTCAGGCAACTTGAGATAAAATTTAACGTAAATGATTGACTGTTGTACTGTAATTAAAAGTTCTGATCCACCCCTCATTTCTTCATACTTTGCTTCTGAGCTGTCAGACTTTCTTGTAACTTCTAAAGTGGTCTTGAGCAACAGTTCTCCAGGCTACTCATTTTTAGTCCAGTCCTTGTACCTGACTGTATTAAAAGGCTTTTTTATCTTTATTTTGAAGCCACTTAAAAATGTGGGAATCCTCTTAAAAACCCTATTTTCTTAAGCCTGCAGTGGGATATGGTCAGTGACTCAGCTGTTCTGACTGGAGCTTTAAAAAATGGGGCACACACCTACACAAACATTTTGCCTTGATGTTTAAAAAAAACATTTAAGATACGATTGTGGTAAACTCAGATGTTGGCTGACTCCACTCATTTTAATCTGCAGTTTAAAGACAGTTTTAAATCGTATAAAGAAGCAAAAACCTACAACATGTTTTTACTGCAAACTGTGTGTCTGAAATCTAAACACTAAGAGGATATGATAGAACAGCGGGCGCTGGAATGATTTACTACACCTTGACTTTTGGCATTCAGTGGTGGCCATGACAGTCTCCTTCAGATATGTTGTCATTCTTTACTCGTGCCTTAAGTACAGCACAATGTAGATGAAACATGGACTTTTAGTATTTCATTACATATAGTACTGTACAAAAGGTTTGACCTAACCTTCATTGCTTCCAATTTTAACATTTTTCTTTGGACATTGGCTGCTTTTTCACTCATTTTCAGTCCAGTCTTTGTACCTGACCATTTTCAGATAATCTTTTTGTGTGTTAAGCCATGCAAATCTGACCTACGAATCAGTCAAACATAAAAAGAATCATGTATGTTTGCACATACATGAGACATATATATACATATATATACACATATATATATATGTATATATATAGAATAGAATAGAATTCAACTTTATTGTCATTGCACATGCACAGGTACAGGGCAACGAAATGCAGTTTGCATCCATCCAGAAGTGCTTTAGTGATATAGATATATTACAATATATATTAGCAATAATATAGATGTGTGAGTATATTACAGAAATGGGTCTATTATGGTATGTTATAATGTACACGGTATGAAGTATGTTGTGAATATTCTATAACTATAAGTATGTACAGGCTGTAGTGAGTACAAGCTATGTACAGGATATGAACAGGATATAAATATGAAAAACTATACAGAATATGAAATGAAATAAATAACTTTACAGAATCTGGGATATACAGCTATACAGAAATGGGAACTATGCAAGTTGTAAACAGTTGTAGGATTAAAGATTATCGAACGTACAGAATGATTATTTACACAGAGCTATACAGTAGTGCAGTTAAGATAAGTGAGGGTGTAGATAGTTTCTACAGAGGCTATATAAAGTGCTAGTGGTTGTGAGTGGTGGTTCAGTCCATGTTATTATTGTGTTTGAGGGTACAGTTGTCCATTGTGGGTGTGTGTATGTTCAGTCCATGAGTCTAACGTGGGTCAGATGTCAGGAGGCAGAGTTCAGGAGTCTGACAGCTGTGGGGAAGAAGCTGTTCCGGTACCTGGTGGTCTTAGTCCGGAGGCTCCTGTGGCGCCTCCCAGAGGGCAGGAGGGTGAAGAGTCCATGTGATGGGTATATATATATATATAAAAACAAAACACCCAGCACGCCCCTGCGGGCGGTTTATCCTTCAAGCTCGGGTTCTCTACCAGAGGCCTGGGAGCTTGAGGGTCCTGCGCAGTATCTTAGCTGTTCCCAGGACTGCGCTCTTCTGGACAGAGATCTCCGATGTTGTTCCCGGAATCTGCTGGAGCCACTCGCCTAGCTTGGGAGTCACCGCACCTAGTGCTCCGATTACCACGGGGACCACCGTTACCTTCACCCTCCACATCCTCTCGAGCTCTTCTCTGAGCCCTTGGTATTTCTCCAGCTTCTCGTGTTCCTTCTTCCTGATATTGCTGTCATTCGGAACCGCTACATCGATCACTACGGCCATCTTCTTCTGTTTGTCTACCACCACTATGTCCGGTTGGTTAGCCACCACCATTTTGTCCGTCTGTATCTGGAAGTCCCACAGGATCTTAGCTCGGTCATTCTCCACCACCCTTGGGGGCATCTCCCATTTTGACCTCGGGACTTCCAGGTTATACTCGGCACAGATGTTCCTGTACACTATGCCGGCCACTTGGTTATGGCGTTCCATGTATGCCTTGCCTGCTAGCATCTTGCACCCTGCTGTTATGTGCTGGATTGTCTCTGGGGCATCTTTACACAGCCTGCACCTGGGGTCTTGCCTGGTGTGATAGACCCCAGCCTCTATGGATCTTGTGCTCAGAGCTTGTTCTTGTGCTGCCATGATTAGTGCCTCTGTGCTGTCTTTCAGTCCAGCTTTGTCCAGCCACTGGTAGGATTTCTGGATATCAGCCACATCCTCTATCTGCCGGTGGTACATACCGTGCAGGGGCCTGTCCTTCCATGATGGTTCCTCGTCTCCCTCCTCTTTCTTGGGTTTCTGCTGCCTGAGGTATTCACTGAGCACTCGGTCAGTTGGGGCCATCTTCCTAATGTATTCTTGGATGTTCGTTGTCTCATCCTGGACTGTGGTGCTGACACTCACCAGTCCCCGGCCCCCTTCCTTCCGCTTAGCGTACAGCCTCAGGGTGCTGGATTTGGGGTGAAACCCTCCATGCATGGTAAGGAGCTTTCTTGTCTTTATGTCAGTGGTTTCTATCTCCTCCTTTGGCCAGCCTATTACCCCAGCAGGGTACCTGATCACGGGCAGGGCGTACGTGTTGATGGCCCGGATCTTGTTCTTACCATTCAGCTGACTCCTCAGGACTTGCCTGACCCTCTGCAGGTACTTGGTGGTTGCAGCTTTTCTAGCGGCCTCTTCATGGATCCCATTCGCCTGTGGGATCCCCAAGTACTTGTAACTGTCCTCTATGTCTGCAATGTTGCCTTCTGGTAGTTCAATCCCCTCAGTTCTGACTACCTTCCCTCTCTTTGTTACCATCCGACTACACTTCTCCAGTCCGAACGACATTCCAATGTCATTGCTGTATAGCCTGGTAGTGTGGATCAGTGAATCGATGTCTCGTTCACTCTTGGCATACAGCTTGATGTCATCCATGTACAGGAGGTGGCTGACAACTGCTCCGTTCCGTAGTCGGTATCCGTAGCCAGTCTTGTTAATGATCTCACTGAGGGGGTTCAGGCCTATGCAGAACAGCAGTGGGGACAGAGCATCTCCTTGGTAGATCCCGCACTTGATGGTGACTTGTGCTATGGGCTTGGAGTTGGCCTCTAGTGTTGTACGCCACATCCCCATTGAGTTCCTGATGAAGGCTCTTAGGGTCCCATTGATCTTGTACAATTCTAGGCATTCCAGTATCCAGCTGTGGGGCATTGAGTCATAGGCCTTCTTGTAATCAATCCAGGCAGTGCACAGGTTGGTCAGTCTGGTCTTGCAGTCTCGGCTGATTGTTCTGTCTACCAGTAGCTGGTGTTTTGCGCCTCTGGTATTCTTGCCAATTCCTTTCTGTGTCCCGCTCATGTATTGACCCATGTGCCTGTTCATCTTAGCCGATATGATGCCTGACAGGAGCTTCCATGTAGTACTGAGGCAGGTTATTGGTCGGTAGTTGGAGGGGACCGGTCCCTTCTTGGGGTCCTTGGGGATCAGGACCGTCCGGCCTTCAGTTAGCCATTCCGGGTGTCTCTCGTTAACTAGCAGCTGGTTCATTTGTGCTGCCAGACGCTCGTGGAGTGCAGTCAGCTTCTTCAGCCAGTAGGCGTGAACCATGTCGGGCCCTGGTGCTGTCCAACTCTTCATACTGGAGACCCTTTCTTGGATATCTGCCACTGTGATGGTTACTGGACCCTGTTCAGGGAGGTCGCTGTGGTCAGCCCTCAGATCCTCTAGCCACTGAGCATTGCCGTTATGGGTTGCATCCTTCTCCCATATGCTCTTCCAGTATTGCTCCGTCTCCAGCCTTGGTGGTGCTGTTCTCTTATTGTTCCCTTGCCACTGAGAGTACACCTTTGCTGGTTCTGTGGAGAACAGCTGGTTTATTCTCCTGCCTTCTATCTCTCTGGTGTACCTCCTCAAGCGGCTGGCCAAGGCTGTGAGTCTTTGCTTGGCAGTTTCCAAGGCCTCAGGTATGGACAGCTTGCTGTATTTCTTAGGCACCTTATTTGTCGCACCTTTCTGCAACTCCGTTAGTTGGCTAACCTCCCTCCGTGCTACTTTGATCTTGCCCTCTAGCCTCCTTCTCCATGGAGGGTACTGCCCCTTGTCACTGTTCAACTTGTAGCCAAGCATCTCACTGATCACTGTTGCCGTATTGTAGATCAGCTTGTTAGTGTCGGTAATCGTGGTTGTAGGTATTGCCCGTAGTGCTGCATTAACATCATCTAGCAGACCTTCTGAGGGAACTTCACGTAATCTTGGTAACCGGCTACGCGGGATCCAGGTTTCAAGCTTGGCCATGATCCTATTTTTCAGGTCAGTTCCTCTCGCACTCAACGATCCTTCTCCTATCGCACTTGGGGCTATGTACCCAATCTCGGGTGGGGGTGATGATATCTCCCCCCTGACCTGGCGTCCTGACTCCTCCTTGCCGTAGCATTTGTGTTGTACCTCGTCAATCTCTAGCTGTGAGAGCAGTCCCTTCTTTCGAATGTTGGAACACTGAGCTACTAGTTGTTTCGCCGTCATTGTGGATGTTGGGTATCGAAGAATCCATAGGTCCCTCATCCTATTCATGTAGCCCCTTCCGCCAGGGTTACTTGCATAGTAGCATTCCAACAACGCCCTGTTTTCGTCTCTTGCCCACCGATGCCTTCTTGTTCCAGTAGCCCACTTTTCGTCAGGGTGCCCTATATATATATATATATATATATATATATATATATATATATATATATATATATATATATATATATATATATATATATATACATATATATGTATTTGTATATGTATAACTTGTTCTATATATATATGACTTGTTCTGTTATTAACTGTTTATTAGTAGCATCTTACCTCCCTTTTCCTTGTCCTTGCTGTCATTTCGAGCTGCTTTAGTTGGTTCCCTTTCAAAGAAAATCAACATACTCTAATCCCAGTATTTCTGTCACTGTCCCTTTCATATCTATTTACCAGGAGTACAGTATTGCATTATGTTATGTTGCTCAGTTACAAATGACAAAATAAATGTAACCAAGTATACTGTTGTGAAATGTGTCTGTTAGCCAGAACTGCCACTTTGAGCTCAGTTAGTTGGACTCATTTTGATGTGAGTGGAGCCAGATGAATTATGATCTAATGCCTTTGGGCAGCTTATTCTCTCTGACATCAAACACAAATGAGTCTCAGCATGTTTCAGTTCTGGTTTGTCTTTTGAATATATTTACTTTAGCCGAGCATAATGCTGAAAAAGTAATAAATTACTTTGCAAAAGAGCTTTCAAAGGGGTTTCTTTGCCCACAAGCTTGTAGCTTGCATTCATCTATTTATCATACTGTAGTTTGATTTGTCATAGTCAATGAGCCCCTGAATAGCCCATTCCTAAACCAGATGCCACAAAGGCACACTGTATATGCCAAACAGACCTTGGTAGGTAGCCACGATGCTTTTTATTCATAGCACACAACATCATCTACCCTAATGTTAACCCTTTTTCTAACCACACTCTGGGCCCACCTATCATCATATATAAAACTAACAGAGTAGGTACACATTAAAACTACAGAACTCAGGGGTCTGACTGATTTTGGCTGCTTTTTCTATGTTAAAAATAAATAAATAAAGCCCTTTCTGGGAAAATTCACCGGCTGCTAATGACTGTCAGCAGTTCTGGGTAATTCGCTGCGACAGGACTAAAGGTCCAGAGTCCAAAAACGGTTCTGGTGCTGTCAGAAAATTGGTGGACTAATCGGGCTTTGTGGTCGGTGGTACGACGTGGTGATGATGAATCAATTCCGCTGAGTGACTAGTAATAACACAGCAGGGAATGACGACATGCCGCCGCGCTGTACGCATTGCAAATATGGAACTGGATGCAGGTCTAGTTTATGACCTACTTCTGGACGATGACAGGTTACATCTGCTGTTTTTGATGGTGTGTGATGAGATCCCCATGTGGAGTCCAGCATGTTGATAAAAACATGCTTCAGGATAAAGACAAGACACTGATGAGAAAGGTCCCCTCTTAAATACTTTTCCTGTCATTGAAAGAGTATATCTGGTGGACTATTTTCATTGTTCCTCAGCCCTCTTTAAATATGCTTGCAGAACCAGTCCTGCAAGTGCACCTGTCAAGCATTTGAAGAGGGCTCTTAAATGGCACCTTTACCCACTAAGGCCTAAATCAGAGATGTTAAACTCACTGTACAGCCCACTTTGATCTTAAGTGGGCCGGACCAGTGAGACTCCCCTTTCTATTCGTATAAAGAAGTTTAACTACACCCTTAATCCCTGAGATGTGTTTGTATTAGAGAAAGAAGTGCAAGTCCTAATGTACATCTCAGATTTCCTGCAACAAAGCTACTGTAGTAAATGAAAGAAAGCTGTCGCCATGACACGCAAAAAATTATACGTAATAAATGTGTAAAATTACAGAAGAAGTTCTGGTAGCTTGTTGCCATGACATGCCATTAAACTTTTTGTGGTAATTCACAGAAGATGTTGTAGTGTTCTGTTGCAGAGTGTAGCAACTCTGATTAAACACCTAGCTAACCTTTGTCAATGAATACAGTCCGAGTAGTGTTGACCTTTTACTCTCAGAATCTTCATTTGACAAGCGGTGAAAACTGTAGTTGAAAAGAGATACAGAATAGTGTAAATGCCTTTGAGGTCTTTGAGGCATCACAGATGTTCTCTTTTAAAATAATAATAATAATAATAATAATAATAATAATAATAATAATAATAATAATAATAATAATAATAATAATAATAATGATGATGTGGATTGTTGTAGTAAAAAAAACAGAAAGGTTTTTGTTGTTTAATTGCTTATCTATTACTGTCTGTTGTAATATGAATGAATGGCCATGGGGGAAAAGCTGTAAAACTAATGAAAATACAGTTAAAGGTCAAAACTATGTAATTCTTCACTTGTTTCAAAACTGCCCATCTGAGTTTTTTGGAGTTGGAGTCTTTGCCGATTTTGTCCCCTGAGCCTTATGTTTGACACTCTTGGCCTAAAATATTTGCCCATAAAATCAATGTAAATGATGACATTGTGACATTGTCCTTTAATTGAAGGTTATGAATGAAATCAGTTTTCAGACACTTTATATGTTCAGTTTCTTTTCCGTTCCTCTTGACTTTATGCAAAAACGAATGACAGAAAAGACAAATATATAAATGTACATTTATTTGCATACAGACAGTAACAAGCGTGTTCCTCACTGAACAGGTAGACGAACATGCGCTCCCGCAGCAACAGTCTGGAGGACGTAACCAAGGCCAAGCTGACGCAGCAGGCAGACACTCGCAAGAGATCTACAGAGCGAGATGAGCCCTCTGGAAGGGCAGAGCGTCGTGGTCGACACCGCGAGCCACCAGACGACACCGGCACCATTCAGAGGAACAACAAGACTCCCAAGAAGAGCACTAGCGCAGGAGGAAGTGGGTGCAGCAGCAGTGCCAGCGGCGCTGCCAAGGGTGGTCGAAGGGAGAAGGGCAGGGACCTTTCCCGTGATGACCTTGTCTTTCTTCTGAGTTTGCTTGAAGGAGAGCTACAGGTAACCCAAACAGTAGAGATGACTAGGGGAATGTGGATTTAGCCCAGACAACATATAACCATTAAAGCAGCAGGTAGGCCTGCAGACATAGCACCAGCCCCTGGCTTAGTGCGCTCTCAAGTTGGTCTGTGTTAACAGACAGCTGACAGCTGAGGCTACTTCCTGTTTCCTACACTAGAGCCGAGAATCGCCTGGCAGTAGGAATGGAAACTGATAAGAATTTCTATTGATTCCATTATCACTATCAGTTATTCATTTCATTCCTTATCGATTCCCTTATCGATTCTCATTGGCTCCATTTTGAGAGTCACCACCATTGCTAAGCAACAATAAAGAAATGACACTCATGACAGTGAATTGCATGCTGTGGGTCAAATGTTTTCCAGTCTGTTGAGGTATTTCTCCTCTTTGTTGTGATCAGTGTTGGAGTCATTACTCAAAAAAGTATTTTTTACAAATATAACACTGAACACTTTTCTTGAAAGTAATACAGTACCTAACTTAATTACTCCTGGTAAAAAGTAATAAATCTGAGGCTACAACCCCACACACCAACACAAATCCCTAATGCAGACACACACGCGTCTCTAAGATCTTTCTCTTAGTAGAATACAAAGCTGGCTGCACAAAGCAAAGATGAAAACCAGCACAAAAAAGCAATCTCCACAGTGATTCGGCTTTAGAAATGTGAACAAGTAGAAAGGGCAGCTGCAGCCTGACTGCTCACCTGCTTGTTACCTGTTGAAGTTAAGAGTCTGGCTGTTTGGGCTCGACAGTCACTCAGCTTTCACTCTGGGTCCCTCACTGGCCTTCTATAGCTTGCATAGCTTCTGAAACTTACTCAGTGTTTTTCACCGCAGAGAAAAACCTTTTGTGGGTTTCTGGCATGTGAATCTATACAGGAAACAGTAATCCTGTAAATGGTGGTGTTTAGCCTTGGTCCGTTTCATTTCTTGTTAGATTTAATCAGTTTGGCTCATGTTAATGAGTGAAAAATGCTCAATATTTCTGTGATTTATCTGCCAATTTAGAGGAGGTGGGCAGGGATAGGGAGGTCTGGGCTTTTCTCTTTAGACTACTGTCCCTGTGATGTAGACACAAATAAATGACAGAAGGTGGATCTATGCACAAAAATAAAAAAATCCTAATATATTTGTCAATTTACTTCAACAGTGCTCCACAATGTTTCCATACAATCCATGGTAACTGCAGAACGTAGACTCTTGCTATCTTGCTGCTGCACATTAGCAGGAAAACAGTTCATTCCACTGCATATTAATCCTGCAATACAAAGTTCAAACCAGCCACATTCCTTTTCTTCCCTCACTGCAGGCCAGAGATGAGGTGATCACAGTGCTGAAGGCAGAGAAGATTGACTTGGCCCTGCTGGAGGCCAAATATGGTTTTGTCACACCACAGAAGGTCCTGCAAGCTCTGCAGAGAGACGCCATCCAGGGCAAGTGTGACATCTTCCAGGAAGACATCTATGAAAAACCCATGGCAGAGGTAACAAACAGTCACTCAAAATCTCTAATCTACTAATCCACTGTCCAAGCAATGCAGTACAGTCCAGACATGACAGATGTTTTTTATTTGCTCCCATCACAGCTGGATAAGCTAGTGGAGAAGCAGAGGGAGACGCACCGGCGGATGCTAGAGCAGCTGCTGATGGTGGAACAATCACACAAGCAGACCTTGTACAAGCTGGAAGATGAGAAGAGGAACCACGGGGAGTTCATAAAGAAGAGTGACGAGTTCACCAACCTGCTGGAGCAGGAGCGAGAGAGGTCAGTGCACGAACTACCAGGAGAAGTTGGGCAGTCAGTCAGAAAACTGGCAGTCCCACCAAAAATGGCAATCACAATTTGCTTCAGTATGCAAGTGTCTGACTGTGTTTATGCTGGTTTCCTTGGAGAAATCTGGTGACCTATAATCTGATAGCGAATACAGGAAATCTCACTCTGGGTTAAGGGAAAGGGCGTCACTGTCACTCTATAATTTATAATGTCTGATTTAAAAGATTCTGGATGCCCTTCAACTGCATTACAGCAGATTTTTATTGCGCTATTCTCTTGTTGTGTTTAAAATGGAGTCCATGAGGAAACTTAAAGTCTTCAGCACAACTGATCTCATCTCAAGTGGCATCACTTTAGAACGCTTATCAGATTTTAGAAACCCAGAAGGCTTCCTGGAGCTTCATTTACATGGACAAAAGTAGTCAAGCTCTGGAGTTCTTCTTGAAGTAGATGTTTATATGTGAAGTGATGTAAATCAAACTGTTGCAGGACAGCCATTCTAACCTGCACTTCATGTTTCATTGACCTCCAACAGGCAGCGACTCCAAACATGTGCATTGTATCAAGCTGAAGCTAGAATTACAGCTGATGCTGATTTCTTTCTTAAACAATAGCTGCCATCTCCAATTGCTTCACTGTCGCGATGATATGAGTGTCTTTCTGAGTCAGTGTTGACTTTGGAGTGAGAGGTCCTCTTAACCTCCTAGGACCTGTACTCCACATATGTGGACATCATATTTTGGGTTGTCTAGACCAAAATACAAAATTCTTCTCTACAGGGGCCTGATATCCACTTACGAGGACATTATACTGCCACTATTGAAATTTAAAACAAACGTCCTCATATGTGGATCTCATTTTTCTCAGAAACAAAAATCAGGTAAAAGAAAAAAAAAAAAATCAGGTAATTCTTTGTTTTTACATTCGTCAGGTTCCAATCAGCCCAAATAGCAAAGAGAAATTAAAAATGAATGCCATGAAAGAGTTCGGGTCTTAGGAGGTTAAACCATTTTAGCCAGCAGAGGGCAAGTACACGAGGAGTGATCAAATGGTAAATGGCCTGCATTTGTATAGCGCTTTTCTAGTCCATAGGACCCCAAAGCGCTTTACACTACATTCAGTCATTCACACATTCACACACACGCGACAGCAAGCTACATTGTAGCCACAGCTGCCCTGGGGCGCACTGACAGAGGCGAGGCTGCCGGGCACAGGCGCTCTGACCACCACCAGTAGGCAAACATGGGGTTAGTATCTTGCCCAAGGATATTTAGCATGCAGCCAGGAGGCAGCCTGGGATCGAACCACCGACCTTCTGATTAGTGGCTGATTAGTGACCTGCTCTGCCACCTGAGCTACAGCCACCTGAGCTACAGCCACACCTTGAATCTTTTCCCTTGAACTGATAATATGAGATATCGACGGACAGCCAGCCTCCTTCCAACTCAAGCCACTCAGTGTCACCAAATAAATGTAATAATAATAATTAATGTATTCATTAATAGTGTTAGCAATAAATCAGTGTTCTTTAGGAACAGGAGGAAGATCCCCTATAAAAAACAAAACATCCAATACTTTTGTTCCCATGACCTAGCCCAGGTCTTTTACTTTTACTATCACTTTTTATTGAACAACTTTGCAAAAACCTGGAACAAACCAAGAGTTGTTTCTGGAGTTAATCCAGTGACCAGGAATGGAAGGCAGGACAGATAATTTACATGTGCGCTTAAAAAGACAAATAAGCTTTACATTTACAGTTCTGCTTTATGGTAGCACTGTGGATATTTATGAAATGGGGGGGAAACCACATCCCTGGAAAACTGTCATAAGGGCTAAGTCTGCATTTCGTTGCCAGTGAAGCTTTGAGGCAGCAGCTCAGCACGAGGGACACTGACTGTTGGTGCTGCCATTTCATGATGTGCTATGATGTAATTCTTTAAACTCTCCAAGATCAGCAGCAGTATATTACAACTGCTCAAATCTGAAGGTTTATACACACCTTTCTTAATACAGTGTCCTGTGCACTACAGCTTAGCACAAACCACAATCAGTTTTCCTCAGTGCATTGTTGATGCATCAGTCCACCAATTTAATTTGCTTTCAGAGTAACATATTCTAACATTACCTAGTTGGACCCAGTGTAGTGCAGGGATTTATAAAATCTAACAATGAATGCTATAACCACCACAAAGTTTACATTTTTGGTGTAGCTCTTCTAATGGCTTCAATAAAGCTGAAAAATCCCTATGCTGTAGATCATATCGCCACAATGCCAAGCTCAAGGCCTAAAAGGTGTAGCCTGTGTAGCCTAAGGTTACTTTGAGTGCAAAAATAATTCCTGACCGAGGTTGAGTGCGAATATGGGAAATTTTATTACACTAAAAGACTGCAGTAAGATGCTGGAAGCTTGTCATCTCGGACTGAGAGAAGCTGCTCGGCCACTGAAATTCATGCCACAAAACACCTGGTGCACATTTTTGATGCTTATGTTAATACCAGAGGAGGTTTAAAGTGCTGCAGCTGTTGAGTCAGCAGAGCATTGCTGTGGTTCCTTAAAACTTCTACTTTGCAATAATACCACTTGCAACTGATTGTGAAATATCTAGGAAGGAATAATGTTTAGAAATAAACTCAGAAATAAACTGTGGCATCCTATTACCAAACTCTGGAAGCTCTTTACAACCATGCATTCTTTCATTAATGTTTGTAAAGGCAGACTGCATGGCTAAGTGCGGATTTTATAACCCAGTGGCAATGGACTTGAAAACATCTGAATTTAAAATTAAAATGTGTGGCCCAATACTTTTGTCCATATGGTATTTGGTACTTTAAGCTAATTGTTATTTGTTATTGTATCTTTATTTCAGACATATACAGGAAAAAAACAATATATACACAAGTACACATACTTGCATTTACAAATACGAATATATATGTAAATACACACACGTATGTGCTCAGACAAAACAAAAATAAAATAAAATAAATGAAATAAAACAGAGTCTAAATGACATGAAATGACAATTATTAAGTCTGAAATGGTAATTGCTATCATCATCATGCTGTCTTGGTCATGACAATGTTAGCATTTAGCCCAACATCCCTGAATGTATATTTTTGAATATTGCAGAAGTCCTAACACTTCCAGTGGAGAAAAATATTGTAATATGAGATGAAGCTACGATGAATTATTTAGCAGTCATGTTCAGCACTGCAAGCCAAGACAGAGGCAGCTGGAGGTCTGAGGTGGAAACATGTCTGATTTCTTCTGTAAATGTCACATAGAGAGCAGTTACTGGGCCGCACTCTTTTTACTGCTTCCTCAGCAATATCACATATCATACACAAGCACAGTGTGTGCACTAACCTGGAAACTCACCTGCAACACACACACACAGGCAAAAAACACACACACACACTATCTCGGCAATTAATCTCACAAGGGAAACACAGCTGGACAGCGGCCCGTGACCTATTTGGGACAATCACATCATTGCACTTCAGCCATAGCAGAATGTTTGAGTTGGATCGAGAGGGCAGTGTGACGATGGTCTGGGCTTTGTCAAAGAGCATGTCAGGAAGGACAGGCTGCCATGAAAAACAGACCCCTGTCCAGGGTCGAGCTAATTACCTTGTGAGAAAAGGCAAAAGATTTATATGACTGAGAGAACAAAAAAAAAGAAAAGAAAAGAAGAAAACTTACCCAAAAGCTCTGAAAAGTATCAGTCATAGTGCATGTTCAACAACATGCCAGAATACCATGGAAATAGTGGACAAGGGTCTATTTTTTTGATAATGAGCTTGCCAGTAGACTTTAGCATGAGCTCAAGTCTGTGTGTAAAGGCATTGAACATTTGCCACTGTCTTCTGGCCTCTGGATTGTGTATTAGCTGAGTATGTGTGTATCCAACATTATTAGGCAAACGTGTGTGTTCAGAGGTGTCCTCTTACCTCCCCTCCCCTCCCTGTTTGTCCAGACAATCCTCACATGAGACATTATAGATCTCAGTGTCACCACTTGGATAATTATAAGTTATACTATATGGTAATGATGTAAGTGTGCTCTCTTGAGTGACTGTGGGTAGCTTTTCTGGTTCATAAATAAAAGGGCATATAGTTATCACAGCCAGCAGGAAAACCCAGTTGTACACTATGCTATGTATTTATTAACAGCTTCATTTGTACTTATTGAGTCTTGGCCAGCATTTCTATTGGTTATGATGATGCACTTGTCTCAAACAAACAAGACCTGCTGAGCTGCTAACATCCCTGTTTGAAAGGGAAGATAAAGGTTTCAGATGGGATTATGAGTGGCAAATAATGGAAAATGACTATGAAGATTCTGTATGGAAAGGGGTCATATTTCTTACCTTCTGGTTTTCATTTGGGTTAGTCCAAGTTCTACTGAACATGTCACATTTGAGCAGGTTTAGCAGCTAGACAGAGTGAACAATGGCACATGGAACAAGAAGTCTGGAATGTCACTTTCTTTATCTGCTATCTAATATCCCGACTACACCAGAAGCCCCGTAAAACTGGCTCTCATTCACAGAGGCCAAGTAAGCAGACTAGCTGGTGGGTTTTCAGAGTTAGTGCACAATGAATTCCTGGAACTCACTCTGCTAGTGTTGATCACTTTCCAACTATTAGATTTTTGGTTAAATGCTACAAAATCAGATTTAAAATAGTCAGCATTTTTGTACAATTTGATGTGATGAATCAATTTGTGAGCTCAGGCTTATGTGCTACACATCTAACATGGAGTTAACCAACGATCAAAGAATACAGCCAAAGTTGTCATTTGTGGAAGCTGTTACCTGCTGAGGGTTCAGTTACATGACCCCAAATCATATGTCAGTAACTTCTCCACCTTTTCGTATGTGTGCCTCTGTAAAGTCAAATGTCATTGCCTCAGTCAAACAAGCCTAGATAATGGTCTACAACCATATGGCAACCAGCAGTTGCAAGTGAAAAATTAGTATTCCTCTACCAGTTGGCAAACTGTCACTATCACTATCAAATTGATTGCTAAAGGCCCAGTCATGCAGGCCTTAAGACCAGTCAGTGACCCCTTGGCAACCACTGGTTTCTAGAATGTTCATTCCAATAGCAATCATGCAAACTGTGGGCAATCAACAGAATCTGCAATAGACCAAATCAGATTTCCCCAATTGCCCACAGTTTGAATGAACCATACGACTTGTCTGCAAACACTCGTTAATTACTCTCTGAGTGGTAGTGAAAAGGTGGAAAAGAGTGCAATGAGGACCTGAAGCAACATTGCAGCGTTAACCTTCAAAGTAAAATTTGTGCCTTTTAAAACATGTTACTTGTAGCACTGAGGCACAACTTTTACTTTGAAAGCAACCGTTTACCGTTTTCGGTTTGCATCCTGCCTTTTCAAGTTTGAGTTTGCAGAGAAGTCTGTCTTCTATGCAATGTGAGAGCATACATACAAATTTTCCCTCGTGACTACGGTGGCTGGGAAGTGCAAAGCGCAACAAATTAAAAAACGGCAACAAATTAAAAATCCACAACAAATAAAAAAACGGCAACAAATTAAAAATCCACAACAAATTAAAAAACCGCAACAAATTAAAAAACGGCAACAAATTAAAAAACCACAACAAATTAAAAAAACGCAACAAATTAAAAATCCACAACAAATTAAAAAACCGCAACAAATTAAAAAACCGCAACAAATTAAAAATCCACAACAAATTAAAAAACCACAACAAATTAAAAAACCGCAACAAATTAAAAATCCACAACAAATTAAAAAACCGCAACAAATTAAAAAACCACAACAAATTAAAAATCCACAACAAATTAAAAAACCGCAACAAATTAAAAATCCACAACAAATTAAAAAACCGCAACAAATTAAAAAACCGCAACAAATTAAAAATCCACAACAAATTAAAAATCCACAACAAATTAAAAATCCACAACAAATTAAAAAACCGCAACAAATTAAAAAACCACAACAAATTAAAAATCCACAACAAATTAAAAAACCGCAACAAATTAAAAATCCACAACAAATTAAAAAACCGCAACAAATTAAAAATCCACAACAAATTAAAAATCCACAACAAATTAAAAAACCGCAACAAATTAAAAAACCTCAACAAATTAAAAATCCACAACAAATTAAAAAACCGCAACAAATTAAAAATCCACAACAAATTAAAAAACCGCAACAAATTAAAAATCCACAACAAATTAAAAAACCGCAACAAATTAAAAAACCGCAACAAATTAAAAATCCACAACAAATTAAAAAACCGCAACAAATTAAAAATCCTTGACGGAAAGGGATTGTCTGAAATACCGGAAGTGGAGAGTGATGTCACGAGAGGGGGCGTGGCCAGGATTTTTGGTTGAGGCGCCATGTTTCTGGGCCGAACAAAGCGCTAGCGAAAGAGGAGCGAAAGTACACGGATAACACCAGCTATGGTTCGTACTTGCTGTGCAGTCGGTTGTAAAGTTAGATCGCACGACCGGCAAGGGAATAAGGTTGAAAATGGTTTATCTTTTCATTCTTTCCCCACCTGGCAGCTCATGTATCGGATGTTACCAAAAGAAGGCGTCTAGTCTGGATAGCAGCTGTGAGACCAGCTGATATCCAGTTCTCTTTCTTCTCCAAATATCTGTTGGTGTGCTCCAGACATTTTCATTCCGGTAAGTTATAGATATGTTCATATCACTCTTTATCGGTCTTTTAAGTCTGACATCACTAGCCATGTCTTGGCTCAAACTCCCAAGAGCACCTGCAGGTCCATAAATCACACGATCACTGTGGCATCACTGAGTGTTGAAAAACTATCTAAAGTCTTTCATCTGTAATAAAATGATCAGCGTTCTGCTCTACCATGTGTAACAATTGAGTTTATCATCCAGGCATCCATGAAAACGAAATTAGCAGGAAGTTAGCTCGCTAGATTCCATCTAAATACAATATAGCATGTCCTAACTGAGGGATTTTGGAAACAAAGTCAAACGTACAGCTCTGCTATCACTTCCAACATAAATGAAGACAGAAAACTAAACAGCAGTGACGTTTGTAGGGTACTGAAGTTTGGCTAGCTGGTGTAAAACGATGTGCTACGTGACCGTTAGCGACACAGCTATGTTAGCATAATATAAACACTAACTTTTTCCACTTGATAAAAGTTATCGTGAGGATTCTCGGTGGTCAGGAACAAATGCTGGTGGCAGGATGCTGTAAACGGACCAAACTTCAGCCAGGAGAACAACTGAGATAATCCATCCACAAGGATGAATAGGATTAGTCATTCATATACTGCTGCATGGGCTGGGCTGTAGCTACATCGTAAGGTTTTAAAAACTGAGCTTTCAAATGATTAGTGGTGATAGAAGCAGTGGGAGGCCAACAGTGATCACTTACTGTTTTTAGGAGTTTTTTGAGATTAAATAGAAGACAATACAAAACATTAAACATGTTAACAACACAAAACCCATATTAAACGCAGACTACTTCAGGCCTGGAAGCAGGATTTGTCACACCATCACTTAAAGACCAGATAGCCTATTAGTTTTCTTTTCGATGCACTCTGAGGTCATAGCAAATTAGAAAAAAAAAACATCCTAATGAGTGATTTTGCAGAACTACGTGCTATTTATAGACTTGCTAATTATTTGGCATTATTGCAGCAGACCAGCCAATGAAATGGATGAAACATCGTGACTGGGTTCCAGCGCTACACAAGGGACCTGCTTCAAACATACCACCATGCCAATCAGATTACTTCTTCCATGTGAGGGTGAAGAGGTGACCCTTCTGGATAAGATGGTGAAGGTTTGCTGCCGTTTTGATGAACAGTGTGGTAGTAAAACCAGGGGAAAATGAAACTTGCTCCTGTTAAATATTCTTAAGTCTTGTGCTGTATAAATAGCAGTAACTTTTCAGAAGATAAATTGAAGTAATTGATAGTAAATTAAGTAGTGTTAGTAGTGGGTGATATCGTGTAAATGCTGTCATGATTTTGTGTAAACATTTTGTCTTTTATAAACTATAAATGACATGGATTCTACATTGTAACTGATGTGATGTTCTATAATAAAAAAGAGGCAAAAATTAGTTTGTTTCTTTATTGAACTTTTGAACAGTGGTACTCAGTCAGTACATATTCAGTAAATGCAAATTATTTACATGGCAGTGCACTTCAGGCATAAATCTAGACCCTTATATAAAACATTATGGGTCATTCCCACAACCCACAGCTTTACTGTGCTCCAGCAAAGTATCCAATAGCAGTGACAACTCCTCCACAGTAGCAGGTGGGATTTTTCTTTTTTGAGGACGGCTCCTTATACCTTTCAATACGGATGGTCTGTTTATGTTTTGATCCAGAGCCGTTTTTGGGCAGCTGAAGAGGAGAAGTCTATCTTATGGCCAACCTCTGGCTGTATCTTGGTCATATTACCCAGCAAAACCCAGTATGCAGGTTCATCTGTAACAGCCCTTGTGCCACAGATCCGCATTGTTGCTTCTACTTTAAAAAGAAGAACAGCGACATGGCTGCAGGTCTCCACTACTCCGGCCATACAGGTGCAGTGGGCGGCTTCAACCTTCCCTGTGATGCTCACAATGACCCATGGCTGCAATGCTGGTTCATTCAGTCTTTGAGAGTGCAGTACCTGAAACATACAAGTTACTAGTTAATTTAAAGACATAGACTCTAATGAGCTAAGGCCAACATAAATGTGTTTTATCTACTTTCAAGTCCATTTATCATAAATGTAACAAAGTGTTTAGAAAGTTAGCACATACATGTAATTTTCCATTTTTTTTATGTATCCATCTATAGAACGCTGCATGTTATATTCCAAATCTGCCTGTTCTCTTTCAGAAACCTGACTTCAGAAAATGAAACTAAAGTATGTAATCACTTTATGGAGAAAGCATAAAGTTTGACTTTAGGTGACAATTATGGACACGTAATATGATAAGGAGATTCTGCAGGTCATTAATCAATGTATTATAGTAAAAAATGTATTTTTGTGAC
Source organism: Maylandia zebra (assembly GCF_041146795.1). Classification (NCBI taxonomy): domain Eukaryota; kingdom Metazoa; phylum Chordata; class Actinopteri; order Cichliformes; family Cichlidae; genus Maylandia; species Maylandia zebra. Next base: position 29,548,239 of record NC_135188.1, on the reverse strand, counting down.
AAAGGACAAACACGGAAGCAAGATATGTAATTAGGATTATTTCTAATAAATATAAATAAATAATTGCAATTTCTTTAACCACTGAGAATAACTAAATCCTTCAGGACAATGTCACATCAATGCACTGAACTCACTATGGCTACGTTCACACTGCAGGTCTTAATGCTCAATTCCGATTTTTTTGTCTGCTTGTTCACACTACAAATAAAATGTGACAGCAAACGTGCTCCTTTGTGAACCCTCAAAGTGGCCCACATATGCAAAAGCAGATGTCACACACAACACGCTCTGTTTAGACCCAGACCAAACAGTATTGTTTGACTGATGGCCCTTAAATATAAAGACTTGTTTCAGACTTTGCTTTAAGTTATTTTGTTATTTACATATGGCCTAATAATTATCCTTATTGCAATTTTAGAGAGGAGCGGTGCTTCAAAGGATAGGCAGATTTCTGTCAGAATCTGCAGATTATACAGTATAAATAAAATGTTCATGTTGTCTTCCCAACAGTTTCACTAACATCTACACGGGATGGACACGAAGCACCGTTGTTCCTGACCACCGAGAATCCTCACGATAACTTTTATCAAGTGGAAAAAGTTAGTGTTTATATTATGCTAACATAGCTGTGTCGCTAACGGTCACGTAGCACATCGTTTTACACCAGCTAGCCAAACTTCAGTACCCTACAAACGTCACTGCTGTTTAGTTTTCTGTCTTCATTTATGTTGGAAGTGATAGCAGAGCTGTACGTTTGACTTTGTTTCCAAAATCCCTCAGTTAGGACATGCTATATTGTATTTAGATGGAATCTAGCGAGCTAACTTCCTGCTAATTTCGTTTTCATGGATGCCTGGATGATAAACTCAATTGTTACACATGGTAGAGCAGAACGCTGATCATTTTATTACAGATGAAAGACTTTAGATAGTTTTTCAACACTCAGTGATGCCACAGTGATCGTGTGATTTATGGACCTGCAGGTGCTCTTGGGAGTTTGAGCCAAGACATGGCTAGTGATGTCAGACTTAAAAGACCGATAAAGAGTGATATGAACATATCTATAACTTACCGGAATGAAAATGTCTGGAGCACACCAACAGATATTTGGAGAAGAAAGAGAACTGGATATCAGCTGGTCTCACAGCTGCTATCCAGACTAGACGCCTTCTTTTGGTAACATCCGATACATGAGCTGCCAGGTGGGGAAAGAATGAAAAGATAAACCATTTTCAACCTTATTCCCTTGCCGGTCGTGCGATCTAACTTTACAACCGACTGCACAGCAAGTACGAACCATAGCTGGTGTTATCCGTGTACTTTCGCTCCTCTTTCGCTAGCGCTTTGTTCGGCCCAGAAACATGGCGCCTCAACCAAAAATCCTGGCCACGCCCCCTCTCGTGACATCACTCTCCACTTCCGGTATTTCAGACAATCCCTTTCCGTCAAGGATTTTTAATTTGTTGCGGTTTTTTAATTTGTTGTGGATTTTTAATTTGTTGCGGTTTTTTAATTTGTTGCGGTTTTTTAATTTGTTGTGGATTTTTAATTTGTTGCGGTTTTTTAATTTGTTGTGGATTTTTAATTTGTTGCGGTTTTTTAATTTGTTGTGGATTTTTAATTTGTTGAGGTTTTTTAATTTGTTGCGGTTTTTTAATTTGTTGTGGATTTTTAATTTGTTGTGGATTTTTAATTTGTTGCGGTTTTTTAATTTGTTGCGGTTTTTTAATTTGTTGTGGATTTTTAATTTGTTGCGGTTTTTTAATTTGTTGTGGATTTTTAATTTGTTGTGGATTTTTAATTTGTTGCGGTTTTTTAATTTGTTGTGGATTTTTAATTTGTTGTGGATTTTTAATTTGTTGTGGATTTTTAATTTGTTGCGGTTTTTTAATTTGTTGCGGTTTTTTAATTTGTTGTGGATTTTTAATTTGTTGCGGTTTTTTAATTTGTTGTGGTTTTTTAATTTGTTGCCGTTTTTTAATTTGTTGCGGTTTTTTAATTTGTTGTGGATTTTTAATTTGTTGCGGTTTTTTAATTTGTTGTGGTTTTTTAATTTGTTGTGGATTTTTAATTTGTTGCGGTTTTTTAATTTGTTGCGGTTTTTTAATTTGTTGTGGATTTTTAATTTGTTGCGTTTTTTTAATTTGTTGTGGTTTTTTAATTTGTTGCCGTTTTTTAATTTGTTGCGGTTTTTTAATTTGTTGTGGATTTTTAATTTGTTGCCGTTTTTTTATTTGTTGTGGATTTTTAATTTGTTGCCGTTTTTTAATTTGTTGCGCTTTGCACTTCCCAGCCACCGTACGTGACCAGTGGTTGTATCACAAAGAATATAGTTGACAACGTATGAGTACGGCACACGAGTAAACCTCTACTGGCTGTGTAAAGAAGCAACAACAACAACAAAAAAGCTATGAGGAAAAGTGAAAGTAAGAAGGAAATCAAAGTGAAACTTAAGAAGGTTGTGAAATATCTCCTGATTTATATTTTTTTCCTATTTTTACCCTATGTCAATCTTAGCACAGACTTTCACAATCGTATGCGTCATATCTGCTATGCTTGCATGGATCATATCATTCATTAGGAACCAATGGTGACGTAATCATTGTTGAAGGACTCGATCGGTTTCTGGCAGCAGCTTCATAATAAATCTTTCATGTAAGTCTAGTGAATAAGGATCTCAGTGCTGATCACAAGGCAGACTTAACGAGATCTAGTGAGCATATTTTTCTGTTATATAACCATTCAGTCACCCTTTAAAGAGGCAGACATGTCATCACAACTGCCTCATGCAAGAAGAAAGGGAGAATCCCCCACGGAGCTTAAGCAAACACCATTTTAGTCCTTCTCCCATGCAAAACACAAAGTTTGCTCAGTGGTTTCTGCTAAACTCTGCGCTCCTTCCAAAATATTATTATAGAGGGCTTGAAATAATAAAAGAAACCCCAAAACTTTGACTTCTGAAAGGAAAAAGCCACTTATCGCTTGTTTAAGGAGAGCTGAAACAGCCGTCTATGTTTTAAGAGCGCCTGCTATGGCTTCAGCATGTACAGTATGAAAGACACCACATCACACCGGGCTTTAATTCCACTCTCGTTAATCCACTGTTATATGATGCATTTTAGCTGCATGTAATCATTTCCTTTAACTGGGTCCTGGAAAACTGCAAGTTGTGATTGCATCCTGGGGTAATGTGGAGCAGCGTTTGAAAGTGGACAAACCTTATTCCCCCCCATCTTTCACTAAATTCACTCAAAGTTCAGCCTGTATGTTTAGAAACTCCTCATCGCCCACGGCCATTTTTTAATTCTTTCACTCTTCATAGCAGGAGGCCTGCGATTGACCTCCTCCCTGCAACCTCTAAAGAGGATGTAAATCCGGGCAGGGGGTCGGGATGAACCCGGTTCCCCACCGATTAATTGTCAATTGAGCAGCCATACATGAATGATGACCTCATCGCGCGCTGAGCACTGCAGGAGCAGCAGGGGTGTGAGAGCAAGAGCGGCATCTTAACCTTTAACAGATGTTACTTTAAACATGACTTCAGCTCGCTGATACACACAAACACACACACACATCTATGCCTCAACAGGCCATTTGCTCACCTTTGTTCTTTTGCAGAAAACTACAGAGCAGGGAGGGAATTTTATTACCACGAGTATCTTCTAACTGATGTTAGTGTGACAGGTTCCAGCTTATGCTGTCATGCAAGAGTCAAACATCCAAATCAACCTGCTGTCTCTATCATTTAAAGTTTGCACAACTGTCGGTGACAGCAAATAAACCAATGAGACGAACTCAGAGAAACTCTGTGACGTAATGTCAGTGAAACACATAACAAGTATGGTTGTTTGAGATTATTTTATAGTCAAAAAAAGAATTAAAATAGCTTTTAGGTAGCAACTGTATAGTTTGTATTTTGTCTCGTTTTTTTGGATCATGTGAGTTTAATTGAAGAGGAAATAAAAGAAGCCAGAGAATCACAGATGACACAGTGAAAAAACAAAAATTAATAATGGATTGGATTTATATAGCGCTTTTCAAGGCACCCAAAGCACTTTACAATGCCACTATTCATTCACTCTCACATTCACACACTGGTGGAGGCAAGCTACGGTTGTAGCCACAGCTGCCCTGGGGCAGACTGACAGAATCATATCGGGCCATCGGCCCCTCTGGCCAACACCAGGAGGTGGTAGGGTAAAGTGTCTTGCCCAAGGACACAACGACCAGGACAGAGAGCCCGGGGATCGACAGATGTGCTTCCTAACCCCCTGAGCCACGGTCACCCCATTAAGAAACACAATAAAGTATATCTCTGACTAAAAACTCACAAAAGCAGACATTGTGACAAATTCTAGATACTTTTACTAGTTTATGCATTGAATTACACAGACTAGGATCACAGTCTATTACAGCAAGTAATTTTCCCAAAGAGCCTCATGAGAAACTAGGGCTGTTGTGGAGGGCTCAACCAAAAAGTTGAACTCAAACTGCTCAATGTGAATTTTATCTCTTCACTGGCTCCCTATTAAATCCAGAATTTAATTTAAAATCCTTCTCTTCACATACAAGGTCTTGAATAATCAGTCCCCATTTATTTTAAACACCTCATACTACTGCATCACCCAATCTAGAGCACTTCGCTCTCAGACTCCGGGCTTACATGTGGTTCCTGGGATATTTAAAAGTAGAATGGGAGGCAGAGCCTTCAGCTTTCTGGCCCCTCTTCTCCCAGTTTGGATTCGGGAGACAGACACTATCTCTACTTTTAAGGTTAGGCTTTGATAAAGCTTGTAGTTAGGACTGGATCAAGTGATCACGTTGCTGGGGGGTTTCCCATGATGCACTGAGCATTTCTTTAATCACTGTGTTTATACACCACTCTGCCTTTAATTATTAGTTATTATTCATCTCTGGCTGTCTTCCACAGTGTCTTTTGTCCTGTCTTCCTCCTCTCATTCCCAACCAGTGGCAGCCTTCCTGAGCCTGGTTCTGCTGGAGATCTTCCTGTTAAAAGGGAGTTTTTCTTCCCACTGTCGCCAAGTGCTTGATCACTGGGGGTCGTTTGGTTTCTTGCTATTACTGTAGGGTCTTTATAAAACTGAATTGAAGTTACAATTGGGTCCTACCTGTGGCCCTTTAGAAAAATTAATTGCCCACCCCTGTCATATTAGAAAGGCTCACTTTAAGGGGCATTTTCAGAGGATTAATGATATCTTACATCAAATAGAAAGCATTGTTTTAAAATTCATTTTTTTGCTTTTATTCTTGTTCTTTCTTAATACCTTTATAATTTTATGCCTTTAAATCTTTTAAGAAAAGCAAACTTTTTGGTCAAACTTAAAATCGCCTCTTCGAGGCCATTTCAAGTGGCCATAAATACAGCTCATGTTGGCTGAAAGTAGAGCACACAAATGCCAAATATTTATTTGTGGTATTTTAGAGACAGAAATCGTGCTAACTGAATAGATGTTTGCAGCTGCTGTCATTCTATTACAGCACAAGTTGATGATTAACACTAATAAAACGGGTGCACTTTCCAATAAAAGTCCTTCAGTTGTAACTGCATTTTACAAGTTCTCGAAAAATGCCTCAAGACCTTTATAGGAACGAACAAGGTGGTGTGACAGGAAATAGCCTGCAGATAATTTGAAACAACACCTTGTTGATGTCATTCACTGGCACAGTGGGTTATTATCAGCGTTATAGTATATATATAAAGTACAGTAGCTCCAAACATAACACCACATAACCTTCATCCACCTCTTAACAGTTTGCAGGGCTTACGATACATGTTCATGCCATTTGGTTGACTTAACAGTAGCGGTGGTGACATCACTCCCGTGGATCAAATTGAGAACATTCTTCAGCGATTTCTTCATCATTGCTGAGATGTTATTATCCAGTCCTGCCCTGTTTTTGAAACCGAACAGACGAGTTTTGGATTTTTTACGATCTGGGATCTTTGGTTATTAATGATGGTCCTGCCTCTGCAAGTTCACCTTAGAGGCAGGCTGTGAACTCTGCAGTTTTATGCAAATAAAAGAGCGTTTTTGCACGAATGACGGGGTGTTTTAGGAAGTTGTCGAGCAGCTGCCGCGCCGTATGAACGCATATTCCCGTGGGTGCGAAGGATCCGTCTTCACCTATGCATCGTTAAGATATTATCAGTGCTCCTGAAACTGTTGGCCTCATTCATCAACTGTACCTGACACGTGATGCCTAAACTTTTTGCAAAGGCTGTTATTTCTGTTATTTCCTCCCAAAAATGTTTCAGCCTTGCGCATTTCATACATTCCTGTACCAAGCAAAGTTCAAGCTTTTGGTATGAAGGTTGAGAAATTGAGAAATGTGATCTGAAAGGTTAGAAACTGTCTGGTTAGTTTTAAACTGTGCAATATTTAACTTTAATCAAATGTTAGCTTGGGAAAATACACATCTCAGTAATGAACAGCTGAAGCCAAACAGTTCCCTCTATGAGAAGGAAAGCTCTTCTTCATGCTGACTAGTGCATGTACAACACATTCAGTGCCACCTTCTACATGAAGCCGGTTATATTACAGATTTTTGTAAAACACTTGCTTGATTTGCACATTCAGCATCACAAAGACTTTATGAAATTTGTTTTGGTTTAGTTAGACATCAGGAATTAAATCCAGACAGAGGAGAAGACAGACAAGCCAACAATGTGATAGCAGTTCATATCTTTGTGGCTCAGTCACTAAAATGTACGGTGATGTCGTCTTTTCTCAAAAACTTGTAGTCTGTTCAGTTTAAAAGCCATTAAAAGATGTTTTCAGCGGCAGACAGTAAAAGACAAGTAGGCTTATACATTTTCTTAAGTAATGTATTTAAATGTATATTCAGAGATGTTACATGTGTTAGCTCTGCTTCATGGATGGAAGTTTGTTTATGGATAAAAAAAACATTATCGTAGAGACCGAAAGGTTGCTGCCTGTTGCCAGGTAAAATTGGTGGGTACTACCCCAAAACCTCCTTGTGATTGCAATAGTTGCTAGAAGATTGCCACAGTCATCCATAGTTTGCATGGGAGGCATAATGTGCCTTCCAACATGTGTGAAACACTGCACCTTTTACTTATGTAGCCAAAGGCACAGTTTTACTACCATTTGGCAAGCAGTTGGCAAGTGCTTGCAGACAAGTCGGCATCTTCCTGGAAAGTGCTGCAACTGCAGCACTCTGCAGCTGACCACAGCAATTGCAAGCAGGTTTTCTGTGCAGAACCTCTTACTTCTGTGTGAACGATTTCACACAGCAACTGCCAGCAGCCACCTAACAACACCTATTTTTTGCCCAGGGGGGCCACCAACTGGTCTCTAGGCCCGTGTGACCGAGGTCTTAGGCCTGTTTGATACACTTCGCAATCTAACACACAAGTCATAAAAAATCACGAACACACTCAAGGACATACTGTTGAAGACAGTCAGCACAGTAGGAAAATAAAACATTCGATTAGACACGATGGATGATTGAGAAATAGAAATATGATGAGATTAGATGAGTCCCTTCTGCGTTTGCTGTCTTGCTCTTTGTTTGTGTGTCTTGATGCTCGTCACTGTATTGTTCCCACATTGTAGGAAAAACTGAGTGGCTACTGACCTAATTCGTGCTGGTCAGCCAACACTCCCTTCCCTGCTTTAGCCAGATAACAACCAAATGGCTTCACAGTCTTCTTGACCTCAGCCTCATTTATCTGAATGTACTGTAACAAGGTTGATGGGATTAAGACAAGCCCATTCATTCATTAACCTTTAAAGCTTTTGGATTTCATCAACTTTATCTATTAATATTAACAGAAGTACTTTCTAAGGAGTGTTTCCTTATGGATAATTATGTTTTGTTTTAAAGGAGTGATGACTTAATCTAATTAAGTCCAGTGACTGACCCGGCATTTCACTAACGGATTTGTGTTTGTTTTTTCTAATTTATTTTCTGTGAAAAAAAGTGAATATATGAAATCTGCATGATTAGATTTCTGGTTTTTGAGAAAAAATATTTAAAACTCATGTTCAGAAATGAGAATTAATACATTATAGGTCATGAGTATATCACAACTGGAAGGTGTGCCTTGGAGCATAATACTTTCTTGTGTCACAGCTCCATGAACACAGCAAATTTTGAGCAACAAATCACCCTTTGTTTTTGTTTTATTAGGGAGTCATCAAAGACAAAAATATGGAGGTAATCTTTAAAAAAAAACAGAGACAAGACACTAACAGATGCATGGTTTAATCCACATGCTTGCCATCTCTGTACTGCAGATGTGCAGGTACGAGTGCTTCACAAGGTGCTGGGAGACAGAAGCCAAAGACACAGCTCACATGAAGCGTACTTTCATGTGCCATGAAATGCGTGTGTCAAAATATTGCTCCGTTACATCTGTGCGCTGGGTAGTAATTAGGGCCAAGTGATTCGTCACTGCATGGCGTAATGTGATTACATCTCTCTGACAGAATGTAGCTATTAGACCTCACCAACCACAAGGACTCGGGGCCTTGCAGCTTGTACTTTTCCAGCCTTTTTTAGACTTGTTATAAAAGAGGAATCCAGCTTAAAATAGCGCTTACGCGTTGTGTTCTATTTCTGTAGCAGTGCAGGTAATGGATTTGAGTGTTTCAATGTGGCAATTCTCCTAAAACATTACATTTCTGCTATAAAAACTCAGCGCTAATGTTTTGCAGTAAAAGAGGCACATTTTCTTAATTTGTCTTTTTAATTCTGTAGCAGATGTGGGATGTTTTTAGCGCGGCAAAAGGTATTGTCCCCATATTATTCCACACTAACAATGAGGAGAAAAGTGCCTTTGTAACCAGTGTTTATACGAGATTGTATAATTTTAGGGTTCATTTTCCTTTAAACCTAACAGTGAACACCTCAGGGCTTTTGCATGAGCCTTGACTACATTAACAGACTCAACTGGATTGCAATCAAAGAGTGCAATTAAAAACAAAGCCGTGCATGATATAGCTCTTTGCGATGATTGGTGAGCTTGACTAACTATAATAAAGAGTTTTCCAGTAAAATGAACAGAGCCAAAATGTTATTTGAGCATTTCAACGGCATATTTGTAACTTAGAACATCTGTCAGGGTTATAAAAGAGCAGGAACAACTCAATGGTGAACTGAATAGAGCTTGACAAATGATTACGCTGACTGGGAATCCGCAGGAGTGATGTATGAGCTAATCTTCTGTTTGTGAAAGGAAATAGCACCGAGGGTGGAGAGAAGGAGGTCAAGGAGGAAAAAAAAATGCGGCTAATGTAGACTTAGCATGACATTTCTACGCTTGCTGTGAACCGTGCGTGGCCCCTGCCAGCACTGGAGACAGCGAGTGATGGCCAGACTGAAAATGCAGCAGGCAACAGAGAAAATCCGACATGCAGGCTAAACACTGTGGAGGACACTTTTACCCGCCAGCGAGGGCTAATCTCTCTGATTTACTTTGTTTCTCACATTTGTTACAGCAGACACTGTGTTGAGTTATGGCTTGGCAAAACACCGCAAAGGGAAGCCATTTTTCCCCTCCTGTCCTGTCAGGCTGGAAGGAAGTGACAGCGAGAAAGTTGCGCTTTTTACGTCCTTGTTGCTGGCAGCTGCTGTGTCTGAACAATGAGTGAACGCCTGTGCTCCCAGTCGAGTCAGTGTTGAGATAGTGAGTGAAATATGGAGGGAGGAAAGAGCCTGCCTGTATCTGCCAACTCCAATGTCTCACAGTGGTGAATGGGCTATCTGGACAGGGCCACAATGAACTGAGCAAACAGGCAGAGAGTGGTGACATTGTCTTTTGAACAAAGAAAGAGTCACTCCTGTGCTGTTGTTATTAAGCAGATGGGATATTTCTTACTCTATCTAAATAGTAACTGTTTATATGCTAAAACATTTTAAAAACAACCTTTGTCTTTTTAAGCTTCCAATCACATCATAGCTACACGAAAACACATAAAAATGACCTTTTCTCTCTGTGTACAAGCACATGATACTGTGTTAAAAATATTTATTACTCAATGTTAGAGTGGAACTTTTAAGCTGGCATGTGAAGTTGAATAATTCACTGAACTCTATGCAATCTTGTTTAAAGTAGGTACCCCCATGCTGGTGGCACAGGAATTATCAGCCATGAGCTCCTAATCAACTCCACTTCGTTCAGTGTGATCAACTGCATAAAAACTGGAGCAGGTGTGTTTAAAGACAGCACCACAACCTTCCCAGGTGTGTGTTACCCAAAAAAACTAAGAGAAAATGCAAAAAATCCAAGCGCTACTTCTCAGACTTTACAGGCCTCGGCTAGCATGTAAAATGTTAAATTTCACGACAGAACAAATAGTAAAAGATGAGATGAGACCAAAGTGGAGCCATTTCCCCATGATGCACTGCAGCATGTTTGTCAGCATGGTGGTGGAGGGGTGAGGATTTGTGCTTGTTTTGCAGACACAGGTCCTTAGCACCCTGCTGTCATTGAGTCTGCCATGAAGTCTTCTGTATACCAAAGTATTCTAGAGTCAAACATGAGACAGTCTGTCTGACAGCTTGGTTAAAACTGGATCAATGGGACAATGATCCCAAACACAGAAGCAGATCTACAACAGCCTGAAAAAGAAAAGAGTCAAAGTGTTGCAATCATTCAGTCAAAGTGCAGACCTTACTGACTGCAATGCTGGGGTGGAACATTAAGAGAGCTGTGAGTAAATGAATACAAACCTCAATTTCCTCCACAGTGATGTGAGACTGATAAAATCATACAGACAACGATGACTTATTGCTAAAGATGCATCTACAAGCTACTGAATCATGGGGTGGACTTAGTTTTTCATGACTGCATTTACACTTAAAATATCCTGTTATTATCAAACCTCATGCTTCAGAATGTTCCCCCCTCCTCATGACTCTGTATTATGTCATATTGTTATCTTTAATAAGGCTCTCAGGCCTTCTAGTTGTACAGCCAATCAAAAAAAAAAAAAAAACTAGCTTAAGTAAAGGTTGCCCTTAATGGAAGAGGAGCTAAATAGCTTGAGTTTACTATAAGAACACCAAAGATGGTGATGTAGTTGGAAGTGTGAACTGTAGAATGACTGTAAAATAATGTACATAAAAAACTAAACACGTTGATAAATTTGATTTAGACAGAGCACATGTTCAAATAGATTTCTATACTGACAAGTCTATGATGGAAATACATGTCAGCACGTTTCACATCCTGTTTCAGGCTGAGGGACAAAGTTTCAGTTAAGCCAGGCCCTACAGGAAACAGAAATCCACCAGAGGGACCATATTTGACACAAATACAGTTTGCTTTGGTAAAAGGTTTTTTTCTTTTTTCCCCTTCATTACAGTATGGAAACTTTTGCCACATCTCACCACATGCGCCTCGTCTTGATGAAAGACACTTTTCCATGTAAACAACGCAGTGAGTCGAAGCACCCTGCGTGTCAGTGACTTCCACCAATAATGTTGCTCTTAACATCATCCCAAATGCAGCTAATCACACTCCAGTCTAGAAAACACTGCCACGAAAAAGAAAGACATAAAACACCAAAAACGAATTCCTTTTTAATTGTGAATAATTATATTTTTAATTCATGTAAAAATCCTTCTACTTTCTCTTTTCTCTCACCCATTAAACTAATGCCGGTGCTTGAAACAATGTGTGCTGTTTGGATTTGTGTAAAATTTGAAACACTTACAGGGTGCTAGGAGGTGTTTGATTCGGAGGCAGTAATAGTGCTAATTAGGGATGTTTACACCGACTGAGGTTCAATTTACTTTTCCCTGACGAGGTTTGTCTCCTTATTTTGTGGCTCAGGGAGATGGATTTGCACAATATTTACCATTTGTCATCTTAAAGGAATTTAAAGATGTCAGGTACCCGACACCATAAATCCCCCGTGCAGCCTGAAGAAAGAAAGCCAGAAGTTGGCTCGTGGTTGTGTGAAGGTAAGAAAAATCTCAAAGACCTGCCTTGAGAGGGAGTGAGGTAGTCGGGGAGTCAAAGCTGTGATACTGAAACCAAAATTTAACGCTTAGGGGACTGACTCTTTGGAGAGGGAACAATAGAGAGCTGTCAGAGGGACCACCCTATCCCAGTTCATCCCAGCTTTTGACAAGAAAACCCAGAAAGCAGGAAATAAGAGCTACGCTTTAGGGTTTTAAATTCCCTCCACCCAGATCTGCTGCAAGGTGCTGGGGATGATTGATGAGAACGTTTTCCTGTAAGGTTATGAGGCTGGAGAATAGCTGGCACCGCTGTTCTTGGGGTTTGAGATACAAGGGTAAACACTGTCTTTTCAGACCCACATTTCCCCGCTTGATAATTCACACATATCTCAGGGGAAATTAGTAAAAACTTCATAAACATCTGCTAGAATAAAAGAATGTGGAAGAAACGTTCATCGGTTTAATCTTTTACAAGCTCGACAAGACTCTGCAGAAACAGTGCAGACGTGTAATTTAACTTTCAATAAGATGCATGACTACACAAAAAAACAGATTGCTTCTTTTTTTTCTTTTTTTTAATGGCAGGAGGTGAGATCATCGCCAAGCTAATTAACCAGCACAAACAGCGGTACAACAAGGACAATGGCATTGTCATAACAGCAAAACAAACACAATCCACCTTCCTCTGCCCAAAAAACTCTGAACCGCACTCTTCCTCGAAGTCCTTTCCAGAGCGGCCCTTTCTGATGCAAACCTCAAACCTCAATTACACTGTATTTTTCCAAGATGCAATTATGCAGCCCATTTAGTTTTACTCAAAAATCTCCCATCCCGATGTCGTGTTGACCTGGGGAGGAACTGCAGCCTGAGCGAACTATAAATGGCTGGCATTTATAGCGTGTAACAGTGATGGATGGAGATGTCCGGTGGATGATGTTTTGAATGGGTAGCAGCGGGATTTAAGACGGCTTGTGCACTTTGCCATAAAAGATTAGAGTGATGAAACCAGACTGTTGTCAGAGTCCACAGGCTGATATCTCAGGACAAATGTTTTTTGGGCCTGAAACTGAGATAATCCCCCTGGCAGTGGCAGAGGTGCGGGAGAGTAGGCGGGTTTGGAGTATGACTAAAAGGGTGGAAAAATGGTTTAAAGGGTCTATCCAGTTTCAGAAGCCTCTTATGGCTTAGCGAAGGGGAATAAAGAGGAAGTATCCATATCAGCAAGGAGACAAGTAGGGTTGGACAGCAGTCCTGCAAAGAGGTGCGAGAAAATGTATTTTTTTGCTTTATCCACTTCAATAAATCCCCAATTCCTTATCTCACTCCCCTCTGAAAGACACTCATATTTAGTTTTATCAGTCTGCGTGTATTACAATGTCTCAGTGCCAAAGTAAAGAACGTCAGTGAGCCTTCTTCCCTCGTATCACCTATAATCTGGTTAAATGGATCTAACAATTTAAGAAGGCTTGTTGAGCATGGCGAGGAGGAGGTACGCGATCTGCGGTTTGGACACAGAGCAAACACAAGACAGAATAAATGCTATGCCTGGATCTCTCTAATTTAATGTAAGTATAGCGTGAGCTCATTCCTCAGGCGCACTCTTTTGCTTTTTTTTTTTTTTCAAACAAAGAAAATTATGAGCTCGCATTTCGAGCAGCCGTATATTACAGCCAGTATTGTGCTCAACCCGATATAACATAAAAATCGGATCGAGCAGCTATTCTTTTTCTTTGATCCGTTAGCCCCTTGGCTTAGATTCAGAGGGACAGTGCTGCATCCAAACTTTAATATTACATTTCAGATGGAGGCCTTTCTGTTCTAGCTTGAAGGGATAAAATTAAATTGATTTTAGTATCAAATTAAAACCTCATTTAGTCTGTTTGTTTTTGAGGCCAGACACAAATATATACTCAAATACAGATGTTAGTCCTCTTTTTTTTGTTGTTAAATTATGGTTCCCCAGCTTGAGCGCTTGGGGAGACCGAAGTGTGATGGAAGGGTCCAAAAAATGCTTCCTTGGGTTCTCTAGGGAACTTCTGGAGCGGCTGCTGGGTGGTTGTAGAGAATAGTAAAAGACTGGTGTTGCATAAAGAATTCCCAAAGTGTGCGTGTACATATAGAGTGTGTATAATTCTGCAAAGTAGAGCGTTCAAGTACATGATTTGCTATTCAAGAGCATGACAACAGGAAGACCTTGACCACTATGGCATGTAAAGTTTTTAACTACATCCTCGCAAAACTGTAAAATAATTGAACTAGCATTTAGCCGTGGTGCGGTCGGAAACCAGTGACTCCAGTGGCTCGAGGTGCACAAAAATGATTTTTATGTTTGTACAGCACACAGCTTAGCACGAGCCAAGTGTGACTGATCCATGCTGTGATAATGCCGCAAGGCCAGTACAAATGAGACATCCACTCTGCAGCTGGCATGTGTGGCAAAATGAAGGAAAAGTTAAGACAGCATGTCTGAATTCCCTGACTTTGTATCCCTGATACAAAGTATCGAGACACTGGGAAGAAAAGCCTTCCTTGGAACCAACAAGGCCTGAACAAACCTTTTTGTGATTTCTTTAAGTCATCTTCAAGTATAGTTCTTCAGGCTTATTGAAGGACATTCAAAGCTCTTCTTTGGATGTTTCTGCCTTTTGTTCTGTTCTCTGTCAACATGATCCCACACTGCTTCAATAATGTTGAGGTCTGGGCTCTGGGGAGGCCAATCCATGACTGATAGTGTTCCACTGTGTGTTTTTCTATACAGGTATGATTTTACTGGACTGGCAGTGTGTTTGGGTTCAATGATATGCTGAAAAATAAAGCTGCTGTCAATCAGATGCTTTCCAAATGGTATTGCATGGTGGATTAAAGTCTTATGGTACTTTCGGTGTTCATAATTGAAATATCTCAACTTTTCAGCTAATAGCTCTTTGGGAATCACCTCGTTATATATATATCTATATATATCTATATATATATATCTATCTATATCTATATATATATATCTATCTATATCTATATATATATATCTATCTATATATATCTATATATATATATATATATATATATATATATCTATATATATCTATATATCTATATATCTATCTATATATCTATCTATATATATATATATATATTTTTTTTTTTCCTTCTTTTTTTTCTTTTTGGACAGGCTGCTAATAACAAAGTGCCAAAAGATTTAAAATCGTCTTTTTCCTAAGTTGCAATGAATGATGTTGGTTTTGAGTTGAGTCCTCTTAGTCCTTTTTCAACTGCTTGAATGATCCATAAGTCAGTGTTAAGTGGCTCACATTACTCTGACAATGGTCAGGTACAAGGACTAGATTGGATGGTTTTTCACTATTTTTTTTATTATTAGAATTATTTATTTTGCTGCCTTATCTACTGCTCCTTCAAACAGAACAATGATTCCTGTGAGCGCAGCAAACGCTTTGTCCTGTCAAAAGTGCCTTTAGTGTACTTTAATGTTTTATATAAGCATGTAGGAGTATGTAGAAAGATAGCTCTATACCTCTACAAATTATGCAGTAAAAAAAGTTTTCTTAATGTTGTAAATGAGAAAAAAAAAAACAGAAGCATGTGTAAAGATCCATGCAACATTGTTAGACGATGTTTTTTCTTTTTTTTTTTTACATTTTTTAAATATCTTGTAAAACCTCTCAAGACTCGGCACCCTGCCAGAGCTAATTGCACCAAAAGAAAAGAAAATCACCATCGATCTTCATCATCACTGGATGTTAGTGGACAAAGCTAAACCTCACAGTCCTCAGTGCTAAAATGCTTCTCTGGAATCCCTCCAGATGTGAGCCATCTGTTGTGTTCAGTCACTGAGGTGAGACTGGTCGTGTCTATCCAGACGGTGACATCACCCCGAATAGAGACAGCTAAAATCCAGCACTGTTCATTAATAACACCGCTGATCCAAGCCTTTCAGGCAAGCTCTCAGCATGAATTGAGGTGTCCCACTGGTGCACTTCATCAACAGTATAAGTGCTTTCTGCCACAGGGAGCCTAATGTGGCCAGGAGACCTGAACACCAAGGCCACGCTGTACAACAGTTCCATAACACGTCGCTCTGAAGGTTTTGAATTTTATGGAGTGACATAAAGTCATGGTTAAAAGTACTTAAAAAACTGGACCCGTTTTAAAACAGGTTGCAGGATAAAAGGTGACACAAGGAACATTAAGAAAAGATATCAGTTAACTGGCTTCAATGCACACACAGTCAGAGAGGTTTTTTTCTGCACCCGCCATGCAGTACCAACTTGCTGATTTCTAACTGCAGATTTTTTGCGATATTTTGAAATAAGACTTAAAAAAAGGGAAATATTAAAGAATGATAAAAACAACATCTCACCCAATATAAAGGCTTTTGATCAGGATCCACCTTCACATTTTTATCACACTGGGTATACTTTAGTGTCCTTTTTCAGTAAGTATTTCAACCCAAACTGTGATCATTTCCTTAAAAACTGTTGTTCTTAAGACTAACCAAGCATCAAATAAAAATTGAGCAATAGACAAAAGACGAAAGAACCATGAGAAGGTCCTTCTTGGACTCCATTACTGCTAGGACCAGGGACAGTATAAAACATGGAAATATCTTCTG
The DNA here is from genome assembly GCF_041146795.1 of Maylandia zebra. Lineage (NCBI taxonomy): Eukaryota > Metazoa > Chordata > Actinopteri > Cichliformes > Cichlidae > Maylandia > Maylandia zebra. The sequence goes on along the minus strand of NC_135188.1, from coordinate 29,531,660 downwards.
GGCCGAAAAATGAAGACAAGGAAGTGCCTTAAACCTCCAGTCTATTTGAAGGCCACCAGATGGTGATAGCTATGGTGACTCTCGGACTTATAGACCTGCCCTGATCTTTGAAAACACTTTCCTGTTGGGTTTATGGTCTTTTTTCAAAAAATCTTGTATGTATAATGTTTCAAAAAGGATTATTTGTGCTGTGAAACCACCATGGGGTTAGCCAGTGAGCCCCTCCTAGTTACATCCTTTTTTCTTCCACTGAAGATGACGACAGTGGAAGCTTCAAAATGGGAATTCAGAAACCAGTGGGTGACATCATGGTAGCTACGGCCACCTTTTATACCGCCAATGGATCAACGCCAAAGGACGTCAGCTCTGCTAGTTGCTATGACAAAAGAGTACTATGTGATGCCCTGAGAATGAGACTATGATGATTTTTTTCCCCACATTTCTATTCATTAGAGCATAAAACAGTTTTTTTGTTGTTTTTTTAGATCCACTGGTCATAACAATGTAAACAACGCAGTGCAAGTGTCTGACTCAGACAGACTTCATCAAACGTGTACAATGGAAAGCTTTGACGACAAAAAAATGTGTGTCATTATAAAAAAAGAAGGCATCACACACTGGTTTGTAGAGCCCCCATTTTAGAGTATTACAGTTCACCATTTTGCCCCCTCAATAGCTGATCCTTCAGAGGGTGAAGCCACCCTGCATGAATCATTTAACAGCTAAATGAAAAAAAAATCCCTTGTGATATAACTTTTTTTGCTCTCAAATAACACCGTGCCAACAGAAACAGATGTGGGGATGACATACGGCAATCTGTGAGAACGTCGAGCGATGACGTGGCACCCTCGGTCTGCTTGTCTTCACATTAATTCAGAGTCCGAGACATTTTGAGGCGGGCTGCCAAGCAATTGGGATAATGAAAGCCGAACAGGAAGTGAGCAGACAATAGACAGAACTCATGTCCAGGATCCCAAAAAACGCCGCCCATCCAGGCTGTCATAGCCCTCTGATCGCTCTGGGAGGGGAGTGATGTCACCTTAGCATAGATGATAACACAGACACACACTCACAGCCCATCTAAGCAGCGTCTCGCTAAAGTAAATTCCAGCGTCACACCCCACATCCCAAATGACTATCATTTACATTCCTCCCAAAAACAAAGAGGTGAGCAGCGAGTGGGAGGATCCGGGCTGAGCGAGCTATTTGGCTGGCCGGGATGGAAACGCTGAGAGGACAGAGCAGAAGGGTGAGAACAAGAGAAGAAAAGGAGAGCGAGGGCAGGAGGAGAAAGGGGAGAACGGGAGGAACAATGCTGACAATAAATCATGTAAAGGAAGTTGTCATAATAGGTGGTGGTTGCTCAAGTGTCAAAATTCAGGAAGGGACACATTTACAATCAGTAGCACTTGTGCAGGTAATGCTGAGCTCACTATTAGCGAACTCTTACTCAGCACACGGCGGTTTAAAGGAACAAAATAGAAGTTTTTGACAGGCCTGCATGTGACTTGGTTCTCTCAGTATTTACTTAACTTGAGCTTGTTTTATTTCTGACTAAGCAGGCAGACCATTCTCTTTCTCTTGACACTTTCTTTAAAGATGTAACACTTTTTGTGGTCAACTTCATGAAAAGGCTGATGTGAAATGAAAAAGTGAGGTCTGAGGTCAGTGATATTTGGTTGGAAACTATAATGTTATATTTGGAATATCCATGTATCAGTATCTCATTTCCTAAATGCTGCTAATATAATACAAAGGCAACAGTATTTTTAACACAGTTTATGAAGGTTTGATCTTATTTGACCTTGATGAAGAGGTCAAGGTTCAAACTAATGTGATATATAGAATCCCCATATATCATTTCCTATATGCCTATATGTTGCCAGTACTAACAATTGCAGTAATAGGCAGCCCTATGTAGCATTATTATCGCGTTGACCATCGGTCTATTGACCTTAAAAGAGAGGTCAGAGGTCAACTGTGACATGATACTTAAACCTTTATATCAGTACGTTCACACTTAGATTCTAGGTTTTAACGCTTTTTTGTCAGTTTTAGACGGATAAATAATTAGGTTGACCTTGAAGATCTCGGTGGATGTAAGCCAAATTTTAATGGATTAAGCTGAGTTTTATCAGAATTAATTCAAAACTTTTTGAGCTATTGTGTTTGCAGGTATGTGACTTAATCACAATTTGGACCTATTAGAAATACAACAGGAATTTATTTGAAGTAAGGTACTTCATAGGCTAAGTTTCATGAAGACTGAACTAGGAGGAGTTCAGGATCAGACATACAGACAAATGCTACAATCCAATGTTTTGGTTTGTTATAATTCTACAGACTCATTGATGTATTAGTAATGCTACACGTAGTCATCCATATTTTACTGTCTGACTCATAAACTGTATATAAAAGATGGGCATAGCCAGCATGATGTTACCCACTCGTGTGTGGGCATTTTGGCTAACTCCATGTTACTTTCTCAAGTCTCACATGACCAGTGAAGGATTGATCTGTCTGGGATATTGAAGACGTTGTCCCAGTGATAGCATAACCCACTTTATAATTTATTTGACTCTAAATAGGGCGACATTTTTAAAATTAACATTGTCCTGTGTTAAATAAGGCTTAATATTGGCCAGTCATCCATCCATTCGCTTATCAGGGTCACGGGTGGGGGTGGGGGGTGCTGGAGACTATCCCAGCTGTCATAGGGTGAGAGGCGGGGTACACCCTTAACTTAAATATATCTACAATCTTATGGTGAACAGGGAGAGATACCAGCCAGAAACAGTAGGGCAGGAATAATGTGTATCAGGCTTTGGCTACAGGGACAATACTTGTGAGTCAAGTTGGTTTTGGGCTTCTCGCAGGATTTGGAACATCACCAGACTTATTATTTAATCACAGGGCTTGTGAATAAGTCATGAGTGGTTTTGGAAGGCACTGACTAAAACCTTTTGTGCTGGACATTTCGTTCTGCCAAATCAGCAACAGCATTTTTTTTCTACTCCTCATTTTGGTTTGACAAGTTGAATCTTCTTCCTACGTAGAATGTGAACCAATGAAACTATGCCTTTATTTGTTGTAATCTGATAACATTTCTCCCCCTTGGGCCCAACAGATGATCCGTCATTTATTTCTAATCACACTAATCCCCTCACATGTGAGCCATTATTTCTGAAAAATGAAGTGTGTCATCTGAGGTCTTGCTCCTGCTTGGGAAGTGAACAGAGCCAAGGCCTTATGAGAGGGTTCAGATAAATGACAAATGAGGACATCTGGAGAATTTTGTTAGGGGTGTGTCATTGACAAAGATACTGTAGAGACACAGAAAGAGAGGAGGACGGATGGGCCGACCGAGATGGCCAAAGGATGATAGAGGTATCAGATGGAGGTAAGAATAGGAAATATGACAAAGAGATCTAAGAAAAAAGAGATCTAATATGTGACTCATCTACAAAACAGCATATGAGAACATACTTGACTGATATAACATTATCAATAACTTAGATCTGAGCAGGCTGTTGGTCCACATAAATCTAATGTAGCTTAACTGTAGCTAGGATTACACTGTAAATGTTACAAGTTATAATCAGCAGGGTAAAGATATAAATGCAGCTACACACTAGATTCCTTTCTGATTATACTACCAAGTGCTTAAATACAGTGCTGGATAACATGAGGAACTGCCATTGGCATGACTTCTTAGATAAACTTGTAAATGTTAGGGTTTTGATGTAATCTAACCAAACGCTTGTATATCCAAGGTGGAAGTTTTCCAGAGGCATTAGGGTTTTTTTTTTTTAATGAGGTAACAAACCATTTTTCTCTGAACTGGGCATGGAAAGTAGGCGGCGATCTGTGCAGCTGGAAAATTTCGCCAACTTAGGAGGTGCAAAAAAACTACATTTCCTATAATGGCCACATGAGGCAGGCCAGCTTCAAACACCCTGTGTTAAAATTCCCAACTCAGGAGAAGAGAAAAAATGTTTACCTCCTGACAGAAAACCACAAAATCTCCCCATTTTTTGCCTTTTCCGTTGGTGAAATGCCCTTTTTTAATTGTATTTTGCAATTTAAACCTACCACTTTATTTATGAGTATGGCTGCCTTTAATGGCAAGAGGGAGGTGTCGCCACTTTGATTGACGGGTGTCTCAAATGGAGCTGTAGATGCCAGACCCCTCAGGTCTGGCATCTACAGGCTTTCAGGCTTTCTTTGTGTTAGCTGGCTTGATGAAACTCCAAAACTTGGACATAATGGCTATCACGTCGTTGCTTATCAGCTTTTTCTGCTATCTATAAAGAATATGCAAAATATAATGGCTCCAGATTAGAGCTTGAAACTTGAAAGTGAATACATTTAAAGATTAAAGGTTCCTGAGGCATAACCTACTAAAGAAGACGTGGAAATCGGTTTAGTTTGGCACCAGATCAAAGTGAAATTAAATTTACTGATCAACTCTGTATCAATGGTCTGATCAATTTTCTGATGTGTGTTCTGTTACCTGTAGTTCCAGCAGTGTAAAAGAGACTTCCTGACAGATTAGAATAAAGTAGAAAAACATTTATACAATTTCTGGTTTTGAATTTATGCAGACACTAGTGACAGTGTGATGCATAGTGTACACTGTTGTAACTACAGCAGCCCTTCATTTGTGACTGTGGCAGCAGAGAATCTACATTAACATTAAAACAGGATGCAAATAAAAGAATCAGTGAAAATGTGGGACTTCCAGTGGATTTTAAAATTAAACGTCAAACATAAACTGTTCTCAAACACATGCGACCCACTTACACCCCTCAGATCTCTTAACTTTGTGGTGAATAACTGTAGCTACAGCTTGTCTGTACTGTGCTTTACTTTTTCCTCAGTGAATTAGATCATATTATTTGAATGTCACCTAGGCTTAATTATCAAAAGCATGCGTCCAAGCAAAGCACCAACCCTGCTTTGCTAACCAAGCCTGCTAGCCTTAACTGCAAACCTAGAACTCCATATTCTTGTCCAAATATATGAACTTCTAGCTCTAAAAACAACAAGAACAATAAATATTCTCTTCAAAGCCAGCAGATGACATCTTATCATGTCATTTAATGCTATAAACGGCGCTCTCTTCAGTATGATTGATTGGATAAAGTTGAAGGTCCAATGCTAGAAAAACATGTATCGTTTAAAACAAATTCAAAAGGAAAAGACAAAAAAAGTCACACAAAACCACATAAATCCACTGCTGTTGAAAACAACAACTTTATATTATAAAGGGCACTTTATATAGCCTCTGTAGAAATTTTCCACATATCTCACTTATCTTAACTGCACTACTGTATAATTCTGTGTAAATAATCATTCTGTACAATTTTTAAATCTACAACTGTTTATAACCTGCATAGTTCACATTTCTGCATAGCTGTATATCTCATATTCTGTATAGTTTTTCATATTTATATCCTGTTCATAGCCTGTACATAGCTTGTACTCACTACAGCCTGTACATACTTATAGTTATAGCATATTCATAACATACTTCATACTGTGTACATTATAACACACCATAATAGACCCATTTCTGTAATATACTCACATATCTATATTATTGCTAATATATATTGTAATATATCTATATCACTAAAGCACTTCTGTATGGATGCAAACTGCATTTCGTTGCCTTGTACCTGTGACATGTGCAATGACAATAAAGTTGAATTCTATTCTATTCTATTCTAACAAGTAAAAGGACTCAGTGCTGTGGCCACAGAAACGACTCCGCTAGGCCAGCTTGACATCGCACAAAGAAGGGACACATCGATTCAGCCACGATGAGGCCTACTTCCCAAATGGCAAATGTGTGTTCTCATTAATGTTACGTAAAACAGTTGTTTTTTTTTTGTTCAACTTTGCTGTTCATCTCATCTCTGACAGCCTTTGGATGCGTCACTTTATTTAGGCCAGTGTTGAAATAACAATGTGATGACACCCGTTATCATGGGACCATATTTCGCAGTGGACTGGGCTTGTTTTCCATTAATGCAGTTGTGAAAGGGTGACCAGATTAGGAAACCCATTTCCTGTGTTTAAAAATCCTGGACAGTGCACGTCAGAGAAAGAGTGAATGAGTATCTGAGTAGGAGTTTGGCCACACCGCACTAATGGCAGATTTGAGAATTTCCTCTGCTGTAGGTCCCCTATTCAGCAGAAGTCTATTTTCCCTGAACTGTTATGAAAAGAGTAGGTGGTTAAAATGAAAATTATGCTTGTATTAACTCAGAGAAATGAGCTAGCGTTTACTCCAAGCACCTTGAATTCAGCTGGAATGACCTCCAAGTAAACTGCTGCTTTCATTTCTTTTAAACTGGTCCCCTGGATGGTGGTCACACTGTAATTTTTCCTCAGGTTAAACCAGCATTTAGATGCAGCATATATGCTCCCTCTTAAACACAACCTCCGCACTGAAGGCTCAAGTGCGGCTATCTTTAACTGCGTAAACACAACCTTTGTTTTGGTGAAGGCTCGGGGGCTGCTTATCACAGAGGTAAGGCTGGGGATGTTAATGCTGCCCCTGGGAAGGCAAACATTAAGAGATTACCCAGGTAGTGGTTTCACTGTTAGTCAAATGGCAGCTTCCTTCTGCTTATTAATTATCTTGAATAAACAGTCTCCCAACAAGTTCGAAAATTTATGAGACAGGCCTGCAAACACACCTTTTATAGCTCAAAAGAATAAGATTACCTGGTAGGTCTATGGGTGGGAAAAAGACAGGCTTTAGTGCCAGAGACCAGAAAGCAGCTCTTGTATGCTTCCACGGACTGTTTGATATGAATGCTAATCCACCAGGAAACCATCAAAGAGCGTCTGGAGGCACCCCACTCACCTGACAGCTGGGCAGATTGTGCATATGTGTGCCACTTCCTTTCTTCCTGTGAACTGGCCACCACCTTACGAAATCTGTGGTCAGTTGTTTCTCTAATGTATTTCTAGAGTTGTCAGTGAATCTGAATGGACTCATCATCATAAATGTGTGTAAGTTTAATAACAGGAACCTCACTCAGAGGCTCAAATGTCTGTTAATAGTGATTCCTCAACCAAGAATATATATAACACCCCCCCCACCTCAACCAAAGGGGACCTCTTTGCTAACCTGCAAAGAAATGAACAGTCTGTGATTTTTATTGTAGTTTAATTTTAATGGACAGAGACAAAATATCAAGCAAGTAGAAGTACACAGTACATAAAAGTTATAAATTTGAGCCAAATGTCATTGAGTGAAGTATGTTTTTGATCCTTTTACAACCTAGTCACAATTCTGGCTGCCACGGATTGGATGTGTGCACACAGATTACAATCAATCAATCAAAGATCAAAGAGCTGCCAAAGGATGTCAGGGACAAAACTTTAGACCTGCACAAAACTGGAGTGGGCTACAAACTTTTGTGACAACTTTTGGTGTGATTCTTTGGAAATGGAAGAAATATAAAATCACAATGAGTCTAGAGATCCATGCATGGGGTGAGGTTGATTATGAAAAAGGTGGTGGATCAGCCCAAAACTACATGGGAGGAGCTTGTAAATCATCTGAAGGCAGCTGGGACAAAGTCTTAGAGTCTTGGAGCACTTGCAAAGTCCTGCTGCTCAAGAAGGCCCGTTTTAAGTTTGCCATTGATATCTAAATGATTTCGAGAAAGCTTGGGAGAAAGTGCTGCACTCAGATGAAACCAAAACTTTTTGAAGGAAGAGAAATATTGAGTATAACCCAAACGGCATCCCCACATTCAAGCATAGAGATGGAAAGATTATGCTTTGTGGCTGCTTTGAAAAAAATGGCGCCGGTGAGGTCGGCTGCCGTGCTGGATGCTCTGCCCTAACTTCTCCACTAACTTCTTTTTGCAGTTTTTCGTCACTTTTTGCTATATCTGCGATAATCTTGCATGGGCATCATGCAAAACACACAAATCCGCTACAGTAGAAACACTTTGGTTTCTATTGGTCTGCAATACACGAACATTTCACCATGTTTAACTCCGGACCCAACCTGGCCAAAGGAGATCCTGAGAGAGAACAAAGGACGCGACCCTAAGCGACGGCCTCGAGGTAAAAGAGCCGGCATCAGGAACAGGCTACGGGCTCGCGCACACCGCGCACCCATGCCCAGTATCCTGCTAGCCAATGTTCAATCCATCGAGAACAAGCTTGATGATCTCAGAGCCAGAATCAAGTTCCAGAGAGACATTCGGGACTGCAACCTCCTCTGCTTCACCGAGACTTGGCTGAACCCAGCGATACCAGACCACGCCGTGCAGCCGACGGGGTTCTTTTCGGTTTACCACATGGACAGAACAATGGAGTCGGGGAAGAAAAGAGGTGGTGGAGTGTGTTTGATGGTGAACAACAGATGGTGCGACAGCACAAACATCTCCCCACTCACACGCTCTTGCTCGCCCAATCTGGAGCTTTTGATCGTTAAGTGTCGCCCTTTCTACCTCCCTCGGGAATTCACTGCGGTCATTGCCTGCACTGTTTACATTCCGCCTCACGCGGACTCGGACACTGCCTTATGTGAGCTACATGAGGCTCTCACACATCAACAAACACTTCACCAAGATGCCGCACTCATTGTTATGGGAGATTTTAACAGAGTGAATCTCAAACGGACATTTCACAACCTTCACCAGCACATCAACTGCCCCACCCGGGGCACGAGGACATTAGACCACTGCTACACCCCGTTCAAGAACTGTTACAAGGCTCAGCCCCTGCCGGCATTTGGAAAATCGGACCATTCCGCCATCTTCCTCATGCCTGCTTACAAACAAAGGCTAAAGCAGCAACCACCAATCAGGAGGGAGGTCGCTCGCTGGACGGACCAATCGGTGGCCGCGCTGCAGGACGCACTGGATGACGCAGACTGGGACATGTTTCGGTGCAGCTCTGATGACATCAACATGTTTACGGAAGCGGTTGTGGGATTTATCGGGAAACTAGCGGACAACACAGCAGAAAGAACTATCATCCGAACGTTTCCCAACCAGAAGCCGTGGGTGGATAAAAACATCCGCGACGCTCTGAGATCACGCACCACTGCCTACAATGAAGGGCTTGTCTCCGGTAATATGGACCTATACAAGGCTGCGTCCTACAACGTGCGCAGCGTGGTCCGAAAGGCAAAGCGGAGCTACGGGGAAAAACTAGAGTCACAGCTACGACAGTGCGACTCTAGGAGCCTGTGGAAAGGACTGCGGACTATAACGGACTATAAACGACCAGCTTCTTCAATGATGAATGCAGATGCTTCACTGGCTGATGAGCTGAACACGTTTTATGCTCGCTTTGACGCCGCAGCAATTAAAACAACAAACGGCTGCGCGTGCTCGGAGTGCACCAGTGAAGAAAATGCATTCGTCATCACAGAGCATGCCGTGAGGAACACCTTCAGGAGGGTGAACACCAGGAAGGCAGCAGGACCAGATGCAATCCCTGGCCGGGTCCTTAGAGCCTGCGCTGATCAACTAGCACCGGTGTTCACGGAGATCTTCAACCTCTCCCTGGCCCAAGCTGTGGTTCCCACGTGCTTCAAACAGTCCATTATTGTCCCTGTTCCAAAGAAACAACAGCCCGCTTGCCACAATGACTACCGTCCAGTAGCACTGACTTCAATTGTGATGAAGTGTTTTGAAAGACTGATGAGAGATCACATCACTTCTTCACTTCCTGCCACCATCGACTCACTTCAGTTTGCTTACCGGACTAATCGTTCCACAGACGATGCCATATCTCACCTGCTCCACACATCCCTGAGTCACCTGAACACTGGCAGAGGGAATTATGTTAGGATGCTGTTCGTGAACTACAGTTCAGCATTCAACACAATAATTCCCTCTAAGCTTTTCACCAAGTTGACGGCTCTAGGACTCAGCTCATCACTGTGTCAGTGGATCCTCAACTTCCTCACAGACAGACCCCAATCAGTGAGGGTGGGAAAACAAGTCTCCCCCTCCATCTCACTCAGCACTGGAGTGCCTCAGGGCTGTGTTTTAAGCCCCCTGCTGTACTCACTGTACACTTATGACTGTGTAGCCACATCCGACACCACCTCCATTGTCAAGTTTGCTGACGACACTGTTGTTGTGGGCCTGATCTCCGACAACATCGAGACGGCCTACCTAGAGGAGATTAGGAACCTGGAGACCTGGTGCCAGGAGAATAACCTCCTCCTAAACATCAGCAAGACTAAGGAGCTGATAGTGGACTTCACTACAAAGCAGGCGAGGAATTACAAACCCCTCATCATCAGTGGCACACCAGTGGAGAGAGTGGACAGTTTCCGATGCCTGGGTGTCCACATCACTCAGGACCTGTCATGGTCCTGTCACATCAACACCCTGGTTAAGAAAGCCCGTCAGTGTCTCTTCTTCCTCAGAAGACTTAGAGACTTCCATCTGCCACTGAAGGTGCTCAAGAACTTCTACTCCTGCACCATCGAGAGCGTCCTGACGGCAAACATCTGCACCTGGTTTGGGAACAGCACCAAGCAGGACAGACGAGATCTGCAAAGGGTGGTGCGCTCGGCAGAACGCATCATTCAATCAGAGCTCCCTGACCTGCTGTCCATCTACACCAAGCGGTGCAAGTCCAAAGCTAGGAAGATTATGATGGACCTCTCCCATCCCAACAATGGACTCTTCTCACTGTTGAGGTCTGGGAAGCGCTTCTGCTCCCTTAAGGCAGAAACAGAGAGAATGAGGAGGAGCTTCTTCCCCCAGGCTATTCGGGGCCTGAACCAGGTGTAGGACTGGACTCTCCCAAACACGTCACTATAAGACTGGACTCTCACACACGTCACCACACGCACCACCACACATTTCCTATAATCCTATAATTCCTATAATTTATAATCCTTATCTTTATAATCTCTTCTGCTATTTGCACATTCTTTACTGTAAATTCCTAAGTTAATTTGTAAATTTTTGTAGTAAATTGTAAATATTGTAAAACTTTTCTTCTGTCATTTAATGGTCGGGCATTGTACAGCTACAAGCATTTCACCCCCATGTCATACTGTGTATGGTTGTGTGTGTGTGACAAATAAAATTTGAATTTGAATTTGAATTTGCTTTTCTGAAAAGGGAACAGGATGACTGCATTCAGGGCCCAATAGACGGGACTATGTACTGTAAAATCTCGAACCAAGAACCTTCTTCTCTCACCCAGAACATTGAAAGTGGTAGTGAATGGGTCTTCCAGTTTGGCAATAATCCAAAAACTATTGAGGCAACAAAGAGTTGCTTAAGAAGAAGCACATTATGGTCATGGCGTGACCTTGCCGGTCTCCAGACCTCAATCTTGTGGAGAGATGAAGCTTGATTGGCCAAGCAATGGCCAAGAAACTTAAAGGTAATGTTTTGTTTGGAGATTAAACATGTATTTGAGTCACTGACATGCTAATCAGTTTTTAACTTTTATGTAATATGTTTTTTCTGGATTTTTGGTTGATATTATGTCTGTCTCCATTTAAATGAAACTAACATTAAAATTACAGAGCTTTCATTTCTTTTTTTCTTTTTTTCCAAATTCACCCAGGGATCAAATAATTATTTCCCCCACTGTATTATCAGTAAGCTGTAATCTTCCACCTTACACTGGCACACCTAACATCAATCTGAGTAACAGCCCCTGTGTTCACAGGCTGCGCTCCTTTATGTAAAACCAGCTGGTATCGAGTTCTTGCCATTCTGTACATGTAATGGCTGGTAGTAAATGTGTGACCCCGGGGCTTTGAAATCCACCACATCTGAGCAAACAGATCGCCAACATCCCCCTTAAATGTTTGCGATTTAACCCATAGTCCAATGATTTTGAGGGGTAATGATTATCAGCTGTACCAATTGAGGGTATCAGACACACGCCTTCCCTGCTGACTGAGATCACACATACACACACAAACACTTGTACACATCTCGTTTGATTTCTCACTACAAGTGTAATCCTTTTTTAGGCAATAGCTGTTGTTAGCTTGTAAATTACAGCCTCTCTGTCTGGCAGAGCTTCACTCTGAAGCAGCCATGATTGATTCCTACCCATAATCTTATATCCCTCCATCGTGGGATGACGTGTGTTACCTGCTATGCACTGGCAATTAAATTGTTTCGTAACTAAAGGACAGTGCACAAAAACCACAAAGCCTTTTTTTGGGTCGTAAAAATGCCTTAGGTGCTACAAAATCTCCCCAAGGGAAAGAAGAGGTAAAATGTCAAGGTTATCGCCAACCATCAGTTTCCAGTCAACAAGCTGATGGATTAGACATAAACTGAGGACCAAATAGTCTTCACTGTATGGCAGCAGCATGCACAGTAATTAAAAAGCATACTAAAGGCAAAAAAAAAAAAGAAAAAATGCAGGCTATAGAGGGGGAACCCAACCACAGGAGGATCAGGCTCACTTTTAACATGCAGTTACAGATATCTGGATTCTACAGTATGTCATCACAACAATAAGTGAAAGACCTTCAGCCAGAGGAACAGCCATAAAACCCAAGTTTGACCATAAAAGGCCAGCAAACATCCACATGGGATTTTTTAGGCTGGCAATCCAAATCATGTTCCATTTTAACAGAGCTCATGCTGAGGCCTGCGCTAAGATTAGAAACAAGAGACAGATGGAGGAGGTGGGCAAAAATAGGGAAAAACCGGTGAAGCAGAGGAGGAAAAAGAGGAGAGTGACAAATACGACGAAGGTTAAGGAGCCACGGGTTAGATGCAAAAATGAGACAACCCTGTGCAAGATAGACCTTAAAAGGAGGAGGTGGAAGAGGAGGGAAGCTGACATATGGATTTGATTACAAGGCGATGATGTCATGTATGTATGTCAGGTAATCAGCCCCTGGGCTGTGTGTATTGTACACGCACGTGTGTGTTAGACAGCCCTCAAGTGTGCTGGGCAAGACCGGGCCTTGTCCGTGATGGCAGCAGAAACCACACTCAGTGGAGAGAGTGACTGTGTGTCTTTGTCTGACTTTGTCTGCTTCTGCTTCATGCAGCCAGTGGATCAGATCCTTAAACATATTGCTAGGGGGCAAAAAATGTGCACATGTGTTATTTGAAAAAAACACACACTCTGCTTTATCTCTGGTTTCCATCTGGTTTGGACATTAATGGTTTTATCAGATTCATACCTTGTATATATATATATATATATATATATATATATATATGCACAAATATGCACTCAGAAGCACTTCCCTGCTCCCCTGTTATCTGTGCAACGATTTACCAGCACTGGGAAACCTTACATTTAAAAGTAAATTGTCACAATATACCTACAGAGCAATTACCGCAAGCCTGTTAATTTCCCTTGTAGTGACAGCTTTAGATGAACTAAAAGTTAGCAGCTGCTGTTCAGGACGGGCCTCGACGGTCCAAGTTCGCCCAATAAAGTCACTGGATCCCCTCAACTGAATTCTGCTTACATACTTAAACTATAAGTTACACTTATTCATGCAATTTGGAAAAACCTAAACACCCACACCGCCAATATCACCTATATTGGCCCTGTATTTAATTGTTATTGGATCAATACCAAGGGGCAGGGATAGCTCAGTAGGTAAAGTGGTCGCCCCATGATCGGAAGGTCGGCGGTTCGAATCCACTTAACGGCTACCCTGAGGTACCCCTGAGCAAGGTACCGTCCCTACACACTGCTCCCCGGGCGCCTGCTTAGTGGGCTGCCCACTGCTTCACTGAGTGAATGGGTCAAATGCAGAGAAAAACAAGTAATTTCCCCATGGGGATCAATAAAGTATCCATTATTATTATTAATACCAAAATTTGCAGTATTATGCACGGTATAGTGCAGTACAGCACTACTCTTTGAATCTAAAAAGAGGTCTGTGCAGTTGATTTTAAGCATGATACTGTGCACACAGTGAGCTGTACAAGTACGTGGTGAGTTCATGGATCCACTTCTGCACCTAGAGAAAAAGCTTCCCCTGTGTGTCTCCAGCTTTCAATGTAATTCAGTTAAATTTGATCTATATAGGGCCAAATCAGCCTCAAGGTGCATCATGTTGTAAGCTATTATGTGTATTATTATGTTTTAATGTGAGTGTCAATGGTTTTATCTTGTGTTTTCCCCTTTTGTTTCTGTACAGCACTTTGGGCAAACCTTCTGTTTTTAAATGTGCTGTATAAATAAATTGGATTTGGATTTAAATACAGTAATACAGAGAAAAGCTTTGCATTTGAAATCTAAGACAGATATTTTTGCATTTTTTTAGAACTGTGGCTACATTTCTCTGACTGTACCATCTTATATATGGTTGTAATTATGCACAGAGGGTGTGTGAGTGCAGGTGCATGGGTTTTTTTTTTTAATGGAATAGCAAAATGACTTGAGTCGATTCCCTCCCTGTCAAAGTTGCCCGTCCAGTTCATGTGGTCTGCTGCTGACCGTGGTTCAGGAGCTCTGTCACTTGCACAATTCTGTAGAGCTGTTCTTAGTCTTCAAATGCTTTGTGTAAATGTCATGTGTCTGACACACACTTATTATCACCCTGACATGATTTGTACTTCACTGTGATGTTATTCTCATTCTTTTCCCCCACAAATTTGAAGTAATTTTGCAGCATGTGCTTCGGAGTTGATAAAAGACTGATTTTGGTTATGCAGATCCATGTCCAAAGATAAACCACAATTCAGGAAGTCTACTAAGTTTGACCGTAAAATCATTTCAAGCTGCACCTAAATTTACAGAAGAAAAGAAAATGATCTTATGAAACAGGAACAAAAAAGGAACACACAATATCGTTAAATACTCTTTAAATAAAACATTGTTTTGCATAAATATATTTTTAAAAATCATCTGGTCCTTAGCAACATCTAAAATGATTTAAATCTAACCTGAGGTGTGAAACAGCATGTGGTAGATTTCACCATTTCATTGTATATTTAAACAAAATGAAGCTGAAATACAGAAGCAGTGTGAAAAGGTAAATACATCCCATCCTTCAGTAGCTTGTAGAGCCTACAAGCTCTTTGTCACTTTATCAGTCTGTTACATCATTGTAGGGGAATTTAGGCCCTCTCTTCTTTATAACATCACTTCATTTTCCACCACAGCATTTCAGTTAGGTTGAGTTCTGAACTTTGACTGGTCAGCTATTCGGTTGTAGATCCAGGACAGATGTCCTAGAATACTAGTCTAGAATACTTTGACATGCAGAAGAGTTCATGGTTGACTCAATGACTGCAAGGTGTCCAGGTCCCGTGGCTGCAAAACAAGCCCAAATCACCACACCTCCACTACCGTGCTTCAGACTATATAACACACTATATGAGACGCAGCTCTTGGGGTTTTTTGCAGTTACTCTGAGCATTGCACAGTCTGACTTTGGAGTGAATTTGCTGAGACATCCACTCCTGGAAAGGCTGACAGTTATCTTAAATGTTTTCTGCTACTTAATAATCTTTCTCATTATAGGATGATTTCAAATCGTTTGGAAATGGCCTCATAACCCTGCCCACATTTATGGGCAGCAATAACTGCTTTTCTAAGCTCACTGCTGATGTCTGTCCTTGGCATTGTGTTAACACACGCCTGAATGCTCCAGAGCAGCAAACTGTCCAAACTTGTTTTGTAGTTTATCTGAGGTCATATTAACTCATTTCAAGACCTGGTGATTAATGTTAGAACTCAAACTCGGTGTGCTTCCCTTTAACCACGTAAATAACAGAATCAGCCGATTTCATGTGACTTATGTGTCATGCATCTTTCCATCATTCCTTAACCAATACTTTTACACCTCAGCCAACTTCAAACTCTGAAAATAAGGCTTTACTTTTCCTCCACAGTACAATTCAACTGTTCTTGTTGTGATGACAAAGATGTATCATCCCCAGTCAGAATCACACCGGAAACCATGATAGTGTCAGTCTGAACAAAGCACTAGAAAGCAGGCCATCAGTCTTTCAGACCCACTAATGCTTCATGTATGAGATAAGCACATCATGTCTCATTCGTACACATCTGGAATTCTCACTAATACCAGGTCCAAAAGAACATGTTGAAATGGCGGAAGACCGTGCCTTGAGACTGGATGAGTTCAAAAAGCACACGTTGCTCATCCAAACCAAATCCCAAACCTTCATTCTTCTGTGTATAGTCAGCGCCATAGTCATTCCACTGAGGTTGCATAACACCTCTTCATCCCCACACTATTTGTCATTTGGCAGAGGCTTGTCACAGCAAACATGTTTGTGTGGCCCGCTCTTGTGTTTGATCCTTGACATCTGTTTCAAGTGTACAGTACTCAGGGCTCTGAATATGTCCTGATTTAGAAACAGGGTCTTATTTTGGATGACCGAATTGTTTGTTCCAAGAACAAACACTTTATTGCAGGGAAATGGGGAAAAACACATCGCTATAACAGATCGTGCTGATGGTAATCCGTCACACTAAGTATTGCACTGTGCAGATTTTCAAAAGGTTGAAAAAAACAGCTCGTCTATGAAATGAGTGAAGACTTCAGTCTCAGAAAAGTAGGCAACGATGTCTTTCTGCTTGTGCTTTAGCTTCCCATCTCTTTGGTCTTTAGCTGTTGAGTAACATGTGACAATTCCCATACAGAAAGCTCTACCCAGTCCCTCTCTTTTTAGTTGGTGATATATAACCTGTTCAAGACACCAAACAAAATCACATTTTGTGTGTTTGCACAGGAACTTCCTGACCTGAAAGACATGCTATCTTTGGCTTCTACCAACACTCTTTGCACAGACTTGCTTTTCACACAGCCTCATTCATTGTCCTCCAACAACAGTCTCCTCCAATTGGTTAAAAAACACTGTGATTAATTGGATTTTTTTTTTAAACATAACTTGTTGGGCCACATGTTTTGAGTTTACTTCCTTTTAGGAATTCGTGAGTCGTGTCTGGCACCCGCTGCGACTCACGAACGTTGCTCCGTGCACTATTAATGAACAGACATAGACTCAGATTGTGTATGCTGGCATCTGCTGTATCGGCTAAATTGAATTTTGCTTGGAATACGCCACTGGACAAAGTTTGGGTTTTACATTTCCGGCCTTAAAGTTGTCCAGACTCTGATGAAAACGCTTCCTAGATGCTTGTGGCCTTGAACGCTAACTCAATTTCAATGTAAAAGCATCATTTCCAGTATTATTGTATGGTCAATGCACAATTACATCTTGTGATGCCAGAAATAAATGATAATACCGACTTTTCCTCATACTGCATAGCGTTCAGCTGACAGGAAGGGTCATAAAGTCAGATGGGCATGTAGATTGAACACTTGCGAGCCTTTAATCTGTATCCTGGTCATCAAGTAAGTTTAACATGGTCACATCTTTAACATATTAATCCTGCCCTACTGTCGCTTTAAATTTACCCAGAAAATCCAGTTCCTTCAGCTCAGTTGGCAGAGCTCGTAACATTTAGCAACAGTGACCTCAGCCATTGTGAAGCCATGACATATTGTATTTAGTGGGCAGGAGACAGGAAGACTCTTGCCCTCGTTATTCCCTTACACTGCTGGAATCACTTATAACTGCGACTGCCTGAAGCACGTACTCGTAGAACATGCTTTGTGTTTTTACAAACTGTTATGTAACTCATTTGCTGTCTGCCATGCATTGTCACCTTACACCGAGCATGAAACCTTGCCGTTCTCGCACCATGTTTGTCAGGAGCTAGTTATGTCACTCGCTGAAATGCTCCTGAAGTGTCACCACTCCTATTGTCTGGAATATACTGGGCACATTTATTCCCACGAAAAACTGGGAAACCTCACTTAAAGATTAAATTTGCGCCCCTCATGTGACAATAGGTGACACACTGTGGCTTCTGTCTTCAGTTAAAGGCTGAGAATTTTCAGAGTAAGGTGAGAACACCCCCGATGAAGAAAAAAATTAAGACTTTGGCGTTTTGAGCCAAACAATGCGCCACAGATAAAGACTGATGTGCGCTGACTTAAGCTGTGATTACATCACAGTGTGGAACGCCATTGTTTTGTTTGTGGAACCATTAGCTTAAAGCCACTTTTCACCACACAGGTAAGATGTTTAACCACCCAACCGTTGCTTCAGACTTTCTCATAACCTGGCTCAGTCCAAAGGCAGAGCTCCAATGTGTAATCTTTATACTTTGGATTTTGAAAAGATAAATAAGCAAATAAGTTGTGAAAAATATGCTGGGAAGCAGATGTTGTTTGCTCCTGGGCCATGATGGCTGCTTTAGATTCTATGTTTCAGCCTCCAGATTCATATTTAATAAAAACACATGACCATAGTCACACAAGTTTATTTTACCAGAGAAAGTTGTTCTGATGTGTATGAGAGACATTTCTCCCCATACTCAGATCACTTGAAATACACCAGCCCACTAAGTGGGGGAAATTGTAATACTAACCCCCCCCCTCTCCCCCATCATCAAATGCAGGCCTAAAAACAGACAGATATCTAATTACATATCTAATCATCTTACTTAAGCCTTCTTTCTATTTCTGCAGGAGACTAAACAACAAATGATTGGATTATTAATTATTAATTGGCTATGACTCAAGTATATCTGCATCTCAATCTCAATATACTCTTGGTGCACAGAACAAAACTTCTACTAGCTCGCTCTAAATTTGTAAAATGTAAGCTTCTTACTTGTAAAGTAATCATTCTTATTTTGTTGTGCCATCAAACCACTATATCCACTGCAGACAAACCTACAGTGAGGGAAACTTTGTTTTTTAACCATTAAATAGTCCCACTTTTTGTCTGTATTTAATACAGTTTGCACACACAACACACACTGTTTTTATTAATGAGCTGCTTTTTTATTTTTACATATAAACTGAGCGAAATATGTTAATTTTAGAAAAGAAAAGTACATCAACACACTACTAACTTACTTATACTAGGCTATATGCAGTCATGATAAAATCTTGTATGCTAGCTAGCAGCAACCGTATTAGCATAGCTATTTTAGATGAATAACCTGAAGATTCAAATGAAACTAGGAATGTAGCCAGAACAAATGTCCATGATACCCTACACTATGTTGGCTACCCTACCCTAGGTAACATAGGCAGCATATAAATCGAGCGCTCTAGTCTATCCTTATGCGCTGAAGGAGGAGGGTGCCAACAAGCACAGGACAACTATATGTGGAAGATGGTGACCAGTGCAGCTGCTGCAATTGAGGTTTTGCAGACATGTGACCACAAACCACACGATGTTAGCTTGTGTACCATTTTTGAAGTGTGAGAATCATGGTGACAATATAGGATCGAGTGAATAAGACCCCAGTCATGCAGGCCTACAGACCAGTCAGTGACCGCCTGGCACGTGTATTCCCCAACCAGTTGGTAAAAATCCTCCCAGTGATTGTTTTGGGTGCTGGGATATTGCTGCGGTTGTAGTTTGAGTGGAACTGACTGACTTCCCCAGCCACTCTCCAAGCTGTAGTGAAACTGTCCTAAGTCGGATGCAAGGCGAATCCAGTTTGTGTCACACTTTTTCAAGTTTATTACCGCTGAGCTTATAGTTATTATTCATAGAGAAATAACTACAGGAAATCTTAGCAATCCTCTAACAACAAAACCAATTACAGGAGGTTTTTGGTACTGCTTCTTTACCCAATGACAGCCAGCAATGCCCCAGAACTTCTGGAATCAGTTGGTGAATACACATTTTCCCCTAGCAACCGGTGATTGTATCATGTCCAACTATGCATCAGTTGCCCACATGATGTCACATGAGATACTTCAATAGCTCCACCCTTACTCATTGATAAGAAAAGCAGTAAGAGTTGGGTATGGAAGTACTTTGTGTTGTGGGTGGATGAATAAGGGGTGATAATTGATTTACAAAAAAGGCAATATGCAAATGATTCTTTTGTGCTTTTCAGACAAAGGAAAGAGATATTTCCAGCTTAGCGAAGCACCTAAAAAATGGCATCCAGATGTGTTCAATTCAGCATACAACAATATCCAAAATATTATCATTCTTATGCTGAAATACACAGGTTTATTTAAGATAGCTGGAACTGCTGTTGCGAAATCAACTTTGTTCCGTCAGCTCAGATGTTTGCAATGAATAACATTATATAAATGCTTATACTGACACAATGTACCAAACAAAAAACAAGACTTGTTTTGGCATCGTATTAGGTAAATCAAGCAAATCTACTCATATTGGTACAAAAAAAAAAAAATCTGGTTTCATAACATCCATAATTAATTAGTTTTAAACCTGCAGTCACCCCCCCCCCCCCTTTCAAAATTAGGTTCAAACGATCCTTTTCCTTTTCAACAGAATTCACAGAATCCCACTGAGCATGTGCGGAGAAATCATCGTTACTCCAGTCATTTCCTAACTGTACTAAATGAGGTAGTAAAAATGAGCTCTCTACTACTTTTACATCTGACATTTATGGAAAAAAGTAAATAGTGCTTAAAAGTTTAAAAAAAAGAAGACCTGGCTGACATAATGGGCCATGTTTGGTGAAAGAACAGGTCAGTACTTGGTAACTAAATCTGCCATTATGTGGACAAAAACACTGCCTAGGGAGAAGAAACTACATTTTATGTTTTTTCATCACTCTAATATGCTTGAAACTAAATAGGTTTTAACTCGAATTTCCATAATACAGCATACTAACTGTGCTCACCGCTCCATGACACTAAACAGGTTCTGCTACTAGGTGGCTATAAGGGAAACACTCCCTGAGCTTAATCAGCATCACTAACAAACCTTTTGAGAGACTAAATGCCAGGGGATCTCTTAGGAGTGGGCTGTGTATACATTTCACAAAGATACAGTATGCGTTACAAGTCTTGTCATGTTCTCCAGCACTGGTCTCAGTTACAAATCCGCATCCAAGAATCTCTTGTTAACTTTGCAAGCTGATTATTTTTTCCCCTCTTCTCCCTTGGCTGAAAAAATTAGTTAAGCTGACAAGGCCCATAAGGACATACTGTAACTCGAACTCTTCATCTGTCCTCGCTTACTGTTCGGCCTCTAGAGCACTGACAGACCGTGCAGATATTTCACACATTACATACGACAAGGCATACCTTTTCCCTTCTTATTTTTTTTGTGCCACAACCTTTAGTTAAACAGTTACTCCAGCAGGCTTGCTCAAGCGCAGTTACACATGCGAGCAAGCACACCCCCTTCTTGTGAGCCTCTGCAATGCAAAGCTCCATATAAGGACATGTTGATGATGTAATGGTCCATAGGCAGGGAGCACATCCCTTATTGTTTGGTCTGACTGCAGGAATGCCCACATTACTGCTACTAAGAGTCTGAGAATCAGAGAGAGAGCGGGAGAGCCGAGAGCCCGGGTGTTGTACGGCAAGTTGATCATGAGCTTGTGGCAGTAAAGCTGGGAGAGAGAGCCGCTGGCACAGGTAGGCACACAAAACATTGCCTTTGAGGAGAAGAACTTTCAAAACTTTAAAAGAGCTGCTCCCTTGATGAGCCTGAACGCACACAGATTTTCAGACTTGCATCTTGTCATTCTGGTTGTTCTTTTAAATTATATTTTGTATAGTTACTGTAAGTTACATCTGAAATGTGTCTTCTTTAAAACAGCTGCATAGGAAAATTAAGACATTAGATTCTACTTAATTAGACACCATTGTGGGGGTTTTAATTCCCAAGTATCTTTTTGCATATTTGCTGAGAAATTCTTATAAAAGTTGAATGAATTTAATAGAAATGATCGGAAAGGAGCACTTAATATGACAACTAAAATATGTAGACTGTAAAATTAGGGAAATCTAAGGTAAGGTCCTAAATGTTCCTCGTTGCGTGCTATGTAAGTCAAATAATAAGCAGAAATTAGTACACAATGTACGCCTAATTGAATTACACACAAATATTTGGGTCCCATGTGTAACGACAAGAAAAATGACTGTGTGCGACTGAGTGCGTGTGCAATAGCAGATGGCATAGTTCTGTGATGATAGTAATAAGTATATTATATTAATTCAAGTCACACCAATTAAGAGTAATGCCATTAACTGCATTGTATAAAACAGCAGCTGTGTTTAAAGTAAGTAAAACAGTTTTGGTGCTTAAGACCCGAATGTTTCAGGAGAGTCACATCCAGGTCTCTGTTTGGTTCACACCATGTTATTAATCATAATACCACTAGCAGGAAGTTAATAAATACCCGAACAACATATATCACGCGTTTTGATTGCACTCTGGGGGCATATCACTTGGCCTGTGCGGATTTTAAATACAGTCCGTGGACCTCATCAATCAGTGTCCTCCCTTTGAACTGTTGTCACACCAGCATCTGTTAAAGAAGGAGGAGATGTTCATGTATGTGCACAGGATATATTAGTCTATACATACATGACCTAATCGCTTGCGGTGAGGAAATGGCACAGCAACCCGCAGAGGAGGCGCAGCGGCACTTTACACACAGCGGGTGAGCCACAGTTTCCAGCATAAAAACAGAGGGAAGCCCTCGGCAAAGCTGTAATGTGTGCTAGTGTGTCTCCCATATGGACTTGGCTGAGAGTTCCCGACTGGATGTTTCCTTTTCTTTGAGTGCATTCATGTTATCGTACATTTGAGAGAAAAGGAAAATATAATATAACATTAAGATATCCACTCAAGGACCCTAACACACTAAATCACTCAGCACGACTTGTTTTTCCATGACATTTAACGACTGACAGTGGTGACTATGCATCTGTCTTCCTGGGGAAACCGCTCTGAATGAGATTAGTACCTGATGCAAAGTTTGCACATGCTGCTCCATGAGTGGTAATAGTGATAGCTGTTAAACTGTTCTTTTTTCAAGAATCACAGATCTCTGCGTAAAGGAGCTACACTCTTGCAATGCTGAAAATGTAGCGTGATGGGGTTCAAAATGTGGCCCTGAAAATGCAACACACATAGTAAATTAGATGGTGACAGCAGGTAGGTTGAGCTACTAACCATCATTTAAAAGTTTGATTGTACTTCCTTTAGGTGCCACCTGAGGTTGGCTCCAGAAAGGAGTCAATCGTGGAAGGCTCCCATTTTAAAATGGAAGACCAAAGCATTAGAAAACATGTTTTCAACTTTGACCAAAAAAAGAGGAAAAAGAAAAAAGGTTTTGGCCTCTATGGATAGTTTCCCCCTCTCATAACAACTCTAAGTGGGATAATTTTTTTAATAACTTATCCAGCTGGACAATTGAGCTTCCCTGACACAGGTAGTTGAAGCTGATCGGAGTCTGCTAAGCCTCATCCACTACTTTGAGTCATTAAACTGGACCCCTTCACTGTATGTATGTTGCATTTTAATAAATTATCTGACTAATATTAGATTATTATGGTATAGGCCATCCAAAAAGTTTGTCCTTCAGATGTGCTGAGGGAAATTCTACTACTCTATTATTTCTAACTACACTAATTACACTAATTAGCTGATATGGGTCTGTTGTGTTGCACTTTGTGAATGCAGCTTGCTAACCAAGCTAGCTAGTATTAGCTGCTAACTTAGCCATCCACCCTTTTATCAATAAAAGCTAACGTCTGGCTTGAAAAACAGCTTTGGCTAATATGGTAACGTTGACAGCTCAAGGTGTGGAACAATGGGTGACATCACGATAGATAAGTCCATCGTATTTTTTTTCACCAAGTGTCACTATGTCTGTTTTTGCCGCATCCATGCAACATGCAGTGTGCTCTAAATTATATCTAACAACCCAAAATGGTCTCAGATGTTGCTCTGTTGGCCAATTACATTCATCTCTCTGTGTGTCCCTGATGAGAAGAAGTCCGGGAACAAATTATCTGATTTAAAGATTTTTTTCTGTACCACAGAGTACATCAGGCACAGAGTAATATAGTCCTACAAAGGAGGTAGAATTTGTCTTTAGTGATGCAAAGTTCTCTTGCATGCAGTAATTTGGATTAATATCCATTTCAGGACTTTTTTTTAACATGTTTTTTTTTTTTAAGCCAGAGTGACAGAGTTTCCAGTAATACTAGGGAACAAAGTATGTTGATCTTTCTATTTTCGCCGATGACATCACTAGGAAAACAGTGGGGACAGAGATAAGAGATTAAATAAATAGTGATTACAAACTGGTTTGAAAAGGACATGTCTGCCTGCTGTAGAGGAGTTTTGCTTTGCAGCTTTTCACACGCATAATCTAATCAAAGAAAAAGCAACCTTTCAGCACATGCATGGCTCCTGATGAGGCGATAAGTATTTTGATGACACCACTGGCAAGCACTTTGTAGTCCTGGGCATGATTTGCAATCAACATGTGTAGGAGACAGGATTAAAAACAAGAGCAAGCTATGTTGATAAAACCCAGACAGAAAAGTGCAAGTCCTTGGGGCTATCAGATTCCTTGAAATGAAAAAGCATGATTGGAGATTTGTTTAATACACTGTTGAACACCATGTCACCTAATAACCCCAGCATAGCAGCCATATCAATCCTCTATATGCAAAAATCAAAGTAGTTTATTCAAGACATAAATCATTTTTTTAAAACTGACATACGTGTAAGTGTGTATTAATATATACCTCCATATAACTTCAACTTTTTCATGTAATTTCACCAGAATAGATCAAAATGTGTAGATTGTCTCTGTTTTAAGTTAAACTGGAATATAAGTAGTAAAAGTGAATAGAGCTTTTGTAGTTGTTTAAATGTAATTGACTGAAGTTTAAAGTAATATACCTTTCCAAAAAAATGGTACTAAAGTATAATAGCTGAGTAAATATACTTTGAGTTTACCATGAAAAGCTAAACTATAAAGGATGATGCAATCTTGTGTTGTGTGATACTATAAATTTTGGTATCGCTCGGATACCAAATACAGGGTGAGTATCGCTGATACCAATACCGATACCGATAGAGCAGGGTGTCATGATTTATGAGATGAATCTTCATCAGTTTCCAAATGATTAACATATGTTAATGATCAATAAATCACTGTGACTTTTACTTTCTACAATAATTAGTTTGCACAAGAAAACACACTTTTAAGCTTTTCATGCATTTGAAACTGGGTGTTTTTGGCACCTTGTGCCTGTCTCTGAAGCGCTTTGGGTCACCTTCTGTTGTTTAAATGTGCTATAAGCAAATAAAACATGAGAAACAGAAAGGTTCAGACAATTTTCACAGTGCATGTTAGAGTTATATTTATATAAAGTATCAACCCTGGCGCTTCAGTATCGATACGATCTAGTTACATGTGTCCCCCTAAATCCAACTGCCCTTTAGCAGCTACTGAAGAAAGAAATGACATACTGCTGTAGAAGTGACCCACCCTACTGTACCACACTTACATCATGGCCCACAACCCAAGTGTACATGTGGAATTTGTGTGTGTGCGTGTGTGTGTGTGTGTGTGTGTGTGGGGGGGGGGGGGGGGGGGGGGGGGGTCTTCTGAATAAACTCTGCGGAGCTGTAATTGCTTTTGGAAGCAGGGGGAATTCCTTTAAAAGTATAAGAAAAAAAAAGCAGGGTGGGTAGGTGGTGGTGGGTTTAGTGAGGGGGAGGAGGGTTGGTAGTAGAGGAACCCCTTAATTAAAGGATTGTTCCATGCCAGTGGGCCATCTGTGTGGAAACGCCTGGCAGACGCACACACAGCAGTCATAACATATTTTCTCCAGGGGCTGTAGGCACTTTGGTGATGCATGCATGTGCCAGACGCCTTGACCCGGGCTGCACACTGTACTTAAGGGACTACAGCTGCATCACATGGCAAACATATTCTATAGTATAAAAATATGGGATTTCATTAGTTGTGGAAATATAAATATTACATATGCTACCCTGTCGGGTCTTGTTATTTTTCTTAAACAGACTGCTTCTGATTTTATTTTATTTTTGTCAGTTTGTCAGCTGTGACAGACATTTAAAAAGTTTACATTCTAAAGTGTTTCTCATTTTTGCTTGAATCCTGATTTCCTGATTTGCTCTTGTGCAATGATGCAGTTATTTCCTTCTATGAGCTAACAATCAGGCCTCAGATTTAGATTATAATTGGGTCACAGACATATTTTATTGTGCTTGCAATATGTCATGTTGTCCAGTCAGATGATCACTTTCAGAGGTCAGCATTTGGCTGTGTGTCTCTTTTCTGACAGGGGACGTAGGTCTTATGCTACCACCTCACCCACTGTGGAAACCTTTGGAAATTCACTGATTGTTAAACTTAAGACCCACTATTTAGAGCAGGAACTCAGGTTTCCAAAGCATATGAGAATTAGCTGGCACTGAGGGAACAAAAATGAACCAAAGGTATTTCAGAACATAAAGTGATGCTTTTTTTATTATGTGTTAAACTTTCCATGACATAAGAACTTTATTCCTCCTTTGAAATGCTGGGAAAATAACAGTGTTTATGATGTGTCAGAGCTTGGAGAGCTGGACTGTATGGATAACAACAGTGAGGGTGTAGAGTTCCTTTAGGGGTTTTCTTATATAATATTAGTGGATAAACAGGATTAGCATTTTAGATATTTAGGTTTAGGATGCTCTATTTTTACCCTCTATGGAAGACTTAAGCTGCCAAAAAATAAATAAATAATAATTGAGAAATTATCAAAAGATAACAAAATACAAAGGTAAATATTAAAAGGAAATATCAACCTATATACGGTTTGAAAAATTAATTAACGCCTATTTTTACATTTTCTATATTTTGTGCTTTTTAATTAAATAACGTACTTTTGTCAGGAAAAAAGCTAACTAATCAAATTCCTAAAAATCATGTTCCTTTTTTCTTTCCTTTTATTACAGGTTAAAGCTGTTAATTGATCAGGAAAAGGCCTACCAAGAACGCAAAGACGAAGAAAACAACAAAAAGGTGGCAAGCCTCAAGGAGGAGCTGACAAAACTCAAATCGTTTGCATTGATGGTTGTGGATGAACAGCAGCGTCTTACCGAGCAGCTGAATCAACAGACAGCTAAAGTTCAAGAACTGAGTGCCAGTTCTTCACAAGCCCAGGAAGAGCTGAGCTCAGCTAATGCTCGTCTGCAGGAAGAGGAGCAAAAGGTCTGTCGCTTGGAGGCTGAGCTGCGTGACCAAGCCAGTCGATACCATCAGGAACAGGAAGCCATGACTGCCAAATTAACCAGCGAGGATGCCCAAAACAGGCAGCTGCGTCAGAAGCTTTCAGCTCTCAGCAGGCAGCTTGATGAGCTGGAGGAGACCAATAAAACCCTGCGCAGGGCTGAAGAGGAACTGCAAGAGCTGAGAGACAAAATTAGCCGCGGTGAGTGTGGAAACTCTGGCCTCATGTCAGAGCTTGAAGAGTTACGAAAACGGGTACTTGAAATGGAGGGAAAGGATGAAGAGCTGATCAGAATGGAGGACCAATGCAGGGACCTCAACAAAAAACTGGAGAAAGAGGCCAGCCAAAACCGGTGCCTGAAAGCTGAAGTGGACAAACTGAATCAGAGAATCATGGACTTGGAGAAACTAGAGGATGCATTCAGTAAGAGCAAACAAGAATGCAGCTCACTGAAAAGCAACTTGGAGAAAGAGAGGTTGGTGTCAAAGGTTCTGACCAGTGAGTTGGAAGTCCTCAAAGTCAGAGTCAAAGAACTGGAGGCTGCTGAAAGCCAGCTGGGAAAGACAGAGCTGACTCTGAAGGAAGATCTCACCAAGCTAAAGACTCTCACAGTGATGCTGGTGGATGAGAGAAAGGCAATGGCAGAGAAGCTGAAGCAAATGGAGAACAAAGTCCAGAACAGCACAGGCAAACTGCAGGCTGAACAGGACAGAGTTACATCAGTTACAGAGAAGCTTATTGACGAAAGCAAGAAAGCACTGAGATCAAAGGCTGAGCTTGAGGAGAAAATCTGCAGTGTTACAAAGGAAAAGGATGACTTGAAGGCCAGGTTAAGAGCTGAGGAGGAGAAGAGTAACGATTTGGAGTCTAAAATAAGCTTGATGAAGAAAAGATTGCAATCACTTGAGACAATAGAGAGAGAATACCTGAGAAACAAGGCTAAAGAGGAGAATATCAAAACGCCAATTGCTAACCGCTTCCAGCAAGAAGACAACAAAGTAAAAGATTTGACCCAGGAAGTCGAACGCCTCCGACGCAAGTTAAAAGACATGAAAGTGGTGGAAGGCGAATCATTAAAAACAGAGGCGTTTGAATCGCTGGAGAAAAGATTTAACAACGAGCAAGAAAAAGCTAAAGCCTTGATGGAAGAGCTGGAAGTATCTAGAAAAGAGCTTTCAAAGTACCAGCTGGTTGAAAAGAAAGAGTGCAACCAAGAGCACGTCCTTTACAAACGCCTTAAGGAAGAGGAGGCCAAGTCCAGCCATTTGACCAGAGAGGTGGCAGCTCTGAAAGAGAAGATTCATGAATACATGGGAACAGAAGAGTCCATTTGCCGCATGAAAACTGACCACTCGACACTGCAGAGAAAACTGACCCAGCAGGAAGTCAGAAACAAAGAACTGGCCAGAGAAATGGAGACGCTCACTCGAGAGCTGGAAAGATACCGACGGTTCAGCAAAAGCCTTCGCCCAGGAATGAACGGCAGGCGCTTTTCAGACCTGCATGTTTCCACTAAGGAGGTTCAGACAGACCCACTTGATTTCATGTCTCCCAACTGCAAGGGTATGCCACCGCTGGAACGTGCAGTGGTGAATGGCAAGCTGTACGACGAGAACGAACCAGAAGAAAATGCTAATTACAGCAATGAGCTGCAGCTCACCAAATGTAGCCCCTCGATTATCAATAATGTAAATAATCTTAACAACAACCTGAAAAGAGCACGAGGCCCACTCCTTAAGAACAAAGACGCTCCTCATCAGGTCAATGGAAAAATGCACCCGCGGCAGAATGGCAGCCATGTTCAGCCTGGAGACGTCGTGCTGACCCACAGTCCTGGGCAACCTCTGCATATTAAAGTGACACCTGACCACGGACACAACACTGCAACGCTAGAGATCACCAGTCCAACCACAGAAAACACCCAGTCATTCACCAGCACTGCTGTCATACCCACAAGCGGGGGTCCACCCAAACAAAGAATTACCATCATCCAGAATGCATCTATATCCCCTAATGCAAAATCCATTTCCCCAACAGCAAAATCTAAGAGCTCCTCTGTGTCTGATGAGCCATGTTCACCAGATAGGGCCCTGTCACCTTTTACTATGGCTACATACTCCAGAGCGATGACCCCAGACTCCTGTGGCTCTGTAACCCCAGACAGAGCCATGTCACCAATACAAATAGTATCAGTGATGACAGGCACCCCCGACCGCTCCTTATCCACGGAGCCAGTCGAGGTTGTTGGAGGACACGCCGTCTTCCGCGTGACCCCCGAAAGGCAGAACAGCTGGCAGGTCCAGAGGTCCCCCAGCTTGGGGCCCAACGTCATCACCACAGAGGACAACAAAATCCACATTCACTTAGGGAGCCCATTCATTCAGGGCATCAGCACTTCGTCCCAAACGCAGAGTCCATGCCACACGCCTGGACTTCCGGAACAAAGGACTCAGGTGCTTGCAAACTGCAGTTCTCCTACTGTCAAAGCCAACAGCAAAATCACAAGTAGCATCATGATTAAGCCCACCTCCACCCCAATCCAAAGGCCATCACAAATTACAGTAAGTAATGCCTACGACTGACCTGATAACCCCCAAAACCTTCCATCCCATCCTGCCCATAAGATACCTCTTATACCCCAACTCTATACCCTAAAAAACGTCTGATTTGCTTCATTTTTGAGCTTAAACAGTTGAATGTTTTACTTTTCATTTTTGTTGGTTTGCTTGGTTCTGTGTGATAAAGTTCAAACAACTGTGTGCCTGCATGAAAAAAATAAAGCACTAGAACTTGAATTAATCTGACATAACACAAGGTTTTAACTTAAGTGCACTTACTGTATTGTACTCAGTGGCACATTTGCCATGTAGTCAGACTATTCACACTGATGTATCATACCAATTTTTATACTTCATACTCCACATACTGCATTATTATTAAGTTGTTTGCTTTCCTGAGAATTAAAGTGTGCAAAAAGAAGTATGTTTTAGTTTGTCATCCATGCTTGCCGATTTCATTTATTCACTAAATCCAGCATGTTTTGAATTTTTTCTTTTTAAAAATACATATAATGTGGGAATATGCCAATAGATTAAAATCAGCTCTTTGATTTGATTTGTGCTGCATGCACTGTAACGTTTTAACACTTAAAGACTTGAATCCAGTGAGTCAAAGTCAAAATGTCTGCAGATCACTTTCCGTTAGACTCAAGTGGAAGATTTTTCAGAATAAAAAACACAGTGCTTATGTTTGACCAGATGACACAAACGCAAAGTCAAAAACCCCTCAGGGATTCTCACATGGTTGAGTTAAAATCATAAGCTGATGTCATAGTTTCTTCTTCGGGACACAGAAACCCAGTAACTGAGAAAGAAAACCACAGTTGTGTGAACTTGGGAGTTCTCTTAAATGACATAATGGAAACTCTGCTTAAAACCTTTAAACCTTAGTGCAGCACACCGTAAAGCTGCTGTGGAAGGTGAGTCTTGTACTTTTAAAAATGCAACAGCCGCAGTTGTTCTTCAGCAGTGGTTTTTCAAACATAACTGAAACAATCTTACATATTCACTGAACCATGAAAACTTTTAGCATCAATCGTGTATGCAGCACTGCAAAGGGTACCTGCTGGATTACATCAGTGATTTCAAACCAGGGTCAACAGCACAAGAAAGCCTGCGGGTGTATGTGCAGAGACAATGGATTACGTGGGAAGACTGAATGCACCTGAATAGGTATGAATAGAAGCATTAAAACTCATATGACCGTAAAGGATAAACAGTACAAACAGAAACCCAAAAGCAATAAATACATCATATACAGATGAGGATTAGGTCCACTGAGAAAAAAAATGTAGGGAGTCATGACTTTTCTTTTTCTCTGAAAAAACACAACACAAAACTTTATATATAGTTTTAATTATAGATGAATATAAAAGGGACATAAATGTGAACAAATACTTCACATATAAAGATCAATACTCTGCATCTAATTGGAGCTGTAGCCTAAAGTAATGGCTTATTGTTACTAATAAGCTAACTATAACTCCTAAATGGTCAGATGAAAGCAGTGGCTAACGGTAAACATAGCTGACACTCAGATGAAACTGGCCTAAACAATGATAGTTCAACTGGCTGAAAACTTATTTTAACAACATACATTTTTATATAATTAAATGTGAAAACAAGATACGTTTAAACTCGATTTAAATGAATAGATCTCAATAGATGATGATGTGATGCTGGCTTGAAAAAGGTTGGGAACATTTCAATCTCACATGAGGGTCAGAGTAAAGAGAAGATGATGGAAAAGGGCAGAATGAGAAGGAGACAGAAGACCCTTGTGGCAGTCCTTACAGGGAGCAGTTGAAAGAAGATGTAAAGTACAATTCTGAAAAAAATCTAAAAAAAGAAATCTGGAAAATTATCTACTGCAAATTTAGGGTAAACTATGACGAGCAATGTTTTTTTTTTTTTTAAAGATTACAACAATACAAAAACTTTACATAATAACAGTCTAAGTTGTCCGACATAGATATAGTAATATAATCATAACTTATACATATTAAAACTATTTTAATATTCTCTTAAGTAGTAAAGAAAAACAAACAAAAAAATAAATTAAAAAAAAGACCACAGTATGTCTAGGTTATCTGAGGTAGTCCTGTGCTTAGAAGTTGGTATGGCTGCCCATACCAGGAGGTAAACTTTTCTCAGACTTAATCTGGGACTGTAAGAGAAACAACAGTTTTTAGACACAAACAATAGCATTATCTTACTAAGTTAACATCTGCCTATATATGTTACAAATGGGCAGGACTGAAAATATAGCTCTAACTGCTAGCCGCTACTCTCTGATCCTCACAGCTAATGTGGCTATTAGGCAACTGCTAATAGTTAAATGGGTAATGCTAACATGCCATTGACCAGGTTAACGTTTAGGATAATTGTTAAATACTTCAACATCGTTGAACAAAATTACTTATAAAGAGCCAGATTAACTAAACGGGGTAACTAGATTGTTAGTGCAAAGTGTCTTTAGTTTTAGTTTTATAAAAGTTGTGCTGTGTTCAAAATACAGGCGCAGGTATTTAATTTCAATATGAAGCACAAAAAAATTGAATAAAAAATAAAAGACATCCTTTTTGTTAGTATTCAATATCGGCACAATTAGCGGTAAATTACGGATCACAGTCCAATTTAAATATTCTCCTCCTTATACTTTGTCTGTCACAAAAATCTGTGAGTTTACACCTCATACCTTCTCATGGTGCTCTTGTTGGAAATACCAACACATCACTTGTTTTTTTTTTTTACCTAAAACCCAGTTTGCACTGGTTCAGTGTTTTCATGAATCTGGCCCAAAAATGTTCAGTGAACAAAAACTACTGTAGCTGCTCCTGAGTGGAGGCCCTTTGTTGTGCCTACCTGTATGCAGCGGTGTTGTATGAAGTTGGGTGTGAACTGTAGGAGGTGAAGACAGCACTGCTGCTCACTACTTTGAGAGGAAGACGCACCCACCTCTAAGCACTGGGACCAGAGGGCACTGCACTAAAAGTGAACTATGTTCATCAAACATGCGGCGTGACAAAGAAAATCCTAAAACTTTTAAAGTGGTGGAAATAGAGGGAAAAAAAATGCCTTTATTTCCCAATGTTATGAGCATAGCAACTGAATAATGCACTCC
Organism: Maylandia zebra; assembly: GCF_041146795.1. Taxonomy (NCBI): domain Eukaryota; kingdom Metazoa; phylum Chordata; class Actinopteri; order Cichliformes; family Cichlidae; genus Maylandia; species Maylandia zebra. The sequence continues at coordinate 29,498,932 of NC_135188.1, read as the reverse complement.
AGGAAACATACTGTAAACATCACAAAACCCCTTCACAAAACCTGATACTGTGTTTGGGTCACAGGAACACAAACGTATTCGTTGAAAGTTCTTTTTACCGAGCGTGCCTTTGACTGGGTAGAAAACCAAAACGTTTATTTTCTTTTCTCCCATGAATCACGTCCTTTGAGATGAGTCATCTGTATAGCCTGCAAATGTTTTCTATGTATATGCATTCTTCCACATGGACTGAAAATGTTACCTCGTACGTGCGTTTCACTTCACGTTAAATCTGTACCAAAGGTCAGAACTGGATGGTCGGGGAGGGGAGGTTGATTGAAAGGCAAGAATGAAAGGATGCAAGAGGAAAAGGTAATTCATTTCATGTCTTAAGGAAAAGATAATGAACGCCTCAGATGGGCTTTCCTCATCGCAGTGGCATTTTATGTACGCATGAACCTAAAACTAGAATTACATCATACGATTGGCTTGTTTAAAATCAAACACACACACTTTAATTGTTAGGTGATTCACACCTTTGTTAACAAGTAGGGCAACAAATTAAGTGTTGTAAGGGGTAGAAAGACAAATTTGAGAAAGTTCATTGCTCTTCTTTCCATCCCTGAGCCTTCCTCTTTACCCAAAGTCTTACATTTTACCAATAACCATTAAAAACTAATACACTTTAATGAATTACAAACTCATACTTTGATTTTTCATGGAGCGAGGCAAGTGCTGCAGGAAAACTGTTGAACCTGACCCAAAGGCAGACGAGCTGGTGTGGCAACGAGGCGATGATTAAATCAAGCATTAAATCCAATGAGTGAGAAGGAGCGCAGCTGTGGAAACCAGATCCAAAGCTCGCCTGGGTGTGATGAAACGATGCAGGGGCTAAACAAGATGCTATTCATTAGACCTCTCCTTGAGAAAAGCATCCAGCAGCTGGGATTACTGTCTGCGACCTTAATCACCCCCTGACTCACTTTAAACTTATTCGATTCATAAAACTCATCTGGTTCAGCCAAGGAAGACAGATCTGTGCACGGTATCCCAGCCAGACTGGGAGAATGAGTATCATGTGACACACTGGAAGGCTATTTCATTTAAAAGCCTGCAGCAATGCTCCCTTCTGCTGGGCGAGAGCGAAGCTGTAATCACACTAAGCTCACAATGATACTGCTGATTAAGAGCAGAGTTGTTCAGGGGTGAAAGAAAACATCAAAAATGCCAGACATCCTGATGTGACTTTTGAACAATCAGCTACTGATATCAATCAGCCAGGGACAGGAAAATTGAACGATTACCACGGCGCGAACAAAGAGAGCAGATCTCTGTGCTTTAGCCCACCTTGACCCTTAATAAACAGCAGTACTGGGGTTTTGTCTAAACAAAAGGCTTCGTGAGTGTGAGAGTGCAGACATTGTGAAAGCAAGCCTCTCTCCCACCGCAACGCAAGCACCAAAACAAACCTCGTGTTTGGTTGCCACAGAAACAGCTGTGCCGGTGCAGAGTGTGGGGCAGAGGAGGAAGTACTCAGCTGAACTCCTGCTGTACCGCTGATATATGAGAGGACAAAGCCGCACATTAAGGTCTCTCTCCATGTAAAATCAACAGCACTCCCATGACGTGGGTCAGATTTTCTGGACCATTAGCTCCGCCGAAGCATGAGGCCCTACTTATTCTGAAATTTATACCCCCGTATGAATATTTAAGGCTGTAGTTCACTGAATATTTCTTAATTCTCTAAACCTCACGAGCGCTTCTCCCAACAGCAAGAGGTTTGGAGCTCGGCAGGGAATAATATCAGTGAAGTGATGAAACTCGTGGAAATACTGAAAACTTTCACTGGGCTGGAGAAAAGGATACCAGATCGATGACACTTTCATACAAAGAGATGGTTTCGGTTTTTATTTCTGACTCCAGTGAACTCCAGATAAAAAAAGTTAAGAGGCCTGGACTGAAAAGGGCTTTTGAAACTTTTTTTTTGCTAGAGATATCTTAAAATGCTTTCCTAATATCAATTCTGTTTTAGGGATGTTTGATGTAAAGTACAAAGACATTTTTTTGCAGTACCAATCAGCTTTTGAAAAATGAGGAAAATGAAGAATAAAGCTGTGAAAAGATTAAACTCAGCCGTGTGTAAAAGTCCTGAAGCATCTCTCATTTCTTTATATTTTACTAAGAAAATGGGAAATACGTGCAGTGGTTTATTTAAATGAGCCAGTACACATGGAAATACAGTATATGAGGCAAAAATTAGCTTTTTACAATTCTAACAAGCCTGAAAGTCAATATTTGTCGTTATTTAACCCCCTTTATTCTTCAGCCCAGTCTGAACTCTCTTAGGCAGCTTTCTTGTCATTTGTTTAAGTAGTCTTCAGGAATAGTTCTCCAGGCTTCTTGAAGGACATCCAAAGCTCTTTATTGGATGTTTGTTCTGTTCTCTGTCAACACGATGCCACACTGCTTCGATAATGTTGATGTCCGGGCCCTGGGGAGGCTAATACACCAGCTTTTTTGCCGTGTTTCCCTTCCTTAAGAATGGCGTCTTAATAGACACTTTCACTGATACTATTTCCTGGCTAATAGCTCTTTGGGAATCCACTCGTTGGTGCGAAGATAGTATTTTATGTCTGTCAAACATGATCATAGATCAACATTTAAGTGGCTTAACAAAAAAAAAAAAAAAAGCATTTGTCTGAAAATGGGTGCAAGAACTGTATGGCGTTATTTTTGTGCCACTATTCTGAGCGCACGTAAAAAAAAGTTTGCAGGTGCAAGTGTTGTATTTTGAGGAGAAATTTATTTTTGAGCAAAGAAAAGCTGAATTTGAGTGAACAAAACATTGCTGCGTGGAAAAAATGTATTTCCGCGTTTGCTATTATCCACCCACACATACAATAGCAGCCCCTCTCGCTCAGTTTTCGCATTTGCGCTCACTCACAATGTGTTGCTCGCGCTTTCAACATTTCTGCCCGTGCGTGCTCAACTCTTTCTGTACACCATTATATTTGTGCCACAAAACCAGCCAATCACAGACTTGGATGCAAAAAATCTGATTGGCTGTTCTGGTCTCCAATCAGCTCGAAATGACGAAATGCAATATCCCAGAATCCATTTCATCCAAAACTCAAACGAGGCAGTGGCAGAGGAACGCAGAGTGGCAAGGTTTGAAATATTACTCTTTCTGGGTCACAAAATAAACTTTTAAGATATTTTCATGCGAGAATGTTGCTGTGTAAACTTCTAATACCTGCTCGATTCATCAAGACATCACATATTTGCATAAGTGCTCTGACGTTTTCGGAGATGCCTTGTTACCCACCAGCTGACCGCTTGGGAACTCGGGTTAAACATAATATATAAAGCTGGACTGACAAAAAAATCACAGACTACACCACCAGGTATTATAGGAAAAACCATAAAGCTGTTGTCACAGTGATGTACACTGTCTTGTTGGTACAGTATATATGTATGATTTGTATCACCTTCATGTTTCCAAACCGATATCATGACCAGCAGCTTTTACAGCTGTGGCTCCAGCAAACATCAGCTGATACTAGAAATTAATATTAAATAAATTCTAACAACAGCTGATCCAGCTTAAACATGCTGCTGTTGTTTAGCGCGACATCCGCTGGTTTCCTGTTTCTGGCACAAAGGAGGAGATAAACAAACAAGAGAGACGATCAGCTGATCATTGATCAGTTTCATGACTGAAGTAGCAACAGGAGAGGGAGGGAGAGAGAATGAGGGGAGAAGAGGCAGCTGTGCAACGTAAAGACAGAATAACTCCAGCTTTGTGTCTTTTTTTCATTCTAGCTGAAGTCCGGGACTAATCACGTTCCTTTTACCCTCAATACGGATGTATTGTAATTGGTCCAGCCCAGAGTTGATCATGACCAATTGGCTAATCCACCACCTTTCATTGTTTAAATCGTTACAAAAACAAATAAACATAAAAATGAAAAATCACCATCAGCCCCCCTGGCAAATGTCCCGTATGCCCAATGGCCAGTCCAGCTATGCGGTCAGCTGGTGGGTAACAGGCATCTCCAAAAACGTCAGAGCACTTATGCAAATATGTGATGTCTTGATGAATCGAGCAGGTATTAGAAGTTTACACAGCAACATTCTCGCATGAAAATATCTTAAAAGTTTATTTTGTGACCCAGAAAGAGTAATATTTCAAACCTTGCCACTCTGTGTTCCTCTGCCACTGCCTCGTTTGAGTTTTGGATGAAATGGATTCTGGGATATTGCATTTCATCATTTTGAGCTGATTGGAGACCAGAACAGCCAATCAGATTTTTTTGCATCCAAGTCTGTGATTGGCTGGTTTTGTGGCACAAATATAACGGTGTACAGAAAGAGTTGAGCACGCACGGGCAGAAATGTTGAAAGCGCAAGCAACACATTGCGAACGAGCGCAAATGCGAAAACTGAGCGAGAGGGGCTGCTATTGTGTGTGTGTGGATAATAGCAAACACTGAAATACATTTTTTGCACGCAGGAATGAATTTTGTTCACTCAAATTCAGCTCAAAATAAATTTCTCCTCAAAATACAACACTTGCACCTGCAAACTTTTTTTTTACTTGCGCTCAAATTTTTTTTACGTGCGCTCAGAATAGTGGCACAAAAATAACGCCATAGAACTGGACTTAAAATGAATACAAACAAAGCAGAAAGAAAAACTTTGAAAGACTTTGAAACCCATTCAGAAAGCCTGGAGAGCCATACAACCAAGTCTGGCTTCTTGGAGGCAAAATACAAAGAAATGAGGGCTGGCTCGAGACTTGCACAGCACTGTGTGTGCCATTTTTGTTTGTTGATTACTCTAAAGAAGATAACCACTTGCTGACTATCACCACATAGGGATTCAGTCACTGTTTAATGGATAAGAGGATCGCACCATGATTGGTGAGATCTTCTTATGTTGTCCTGAGCTGAGTGTTTACAAAAAGAACATCATGCAGCATCAAATAAGACTTGAAACTAGCAATTCAGGTGGAAAATGCATACTAAAGTGACCCAAGTGAGGCGTTGGGTCTCCTTGTCTCTACAGTCAGACCTTCTGCCACCAGAGGACTCTGCCCCTGCTGGACATTAGAAGCAATGCAGATTTAAAGCACTGGCTTAATCCATCTTTCTTATCCAGTCTACTGAGCATAAAAACTACACATTTAAACAAGTGCATTAGATGACAGCAGTGTTTATCTAAATCAGTGTATCCGTTTCTTGAAATGCCAAATGCTAAATAAACATGCTACAAATACATTTACAGAGTATGCCATCTGTGGCTGAGGTTCCTCATAACTGTGGAAACACCTTATCACTGTACTGTAAACAGGACATAGTTTCTACTGTGCAAGGACCGATCCAAAAGTGATGCACCCCAGTGTGCTGCCCTGCTGCTCTGCATGTAAACATGCTCATTAAAAGTGATTGCACAGTAAGTGGAGCAGTAAGTTGTTTAAGAAAACGCGAAATGCGATGTGTCTCATGAGATGCCCTCGTATGAGGACTGTGATATAAAAGCACTGGTTTCTAAGCACAAGTTACACTGTTGGTATCATTACCAGGATGAAGTGGAACTATATCGGGGCCATTAGCAGTTTGCAGCAAAGTTTTTTTTTTCATTTAATCATCAAATCATTCTCAAAATACAGTGGGGCAAAAAAGTATTTAGTCAGCCACCGATTGTGCAAGTTCCCCCACTTAAAATGATGACAGAGGTCAGTAATTTGCACCAGAGGTACACTTCAACTGTGAGAGACAGAATGTGAAAAAAAAATCCATGAATTCACATGGTAGGATTTGTAAAGAATTTATTTGTAAATTAGGGTGGAAAATAAGTATTTGGTCACCTCAAACAAGGAAAATCTCTGGCTCTCACAGACCTGTAACGTCTTCTGTAAGAAGCTTTTCTGTCCCCCACTCGTTACCTGTATGAATGGCACCTGTTTGAACTCATCATCTGTATAAAAGACACCTGTCCACAGCCTCAAACAGTCAGACTCCAAACGCCGCCATGGCCAAGACCAAAGAGCTTTTGAAGGACACCAGGAAAAGTATTGTAGACCTGCACCAGACTGGGAAGAGTGAATCTACAATAGGCAAGCAGCTTGGTGTGAAAAAATCAACTGTGGGAGCAATCATCAGAAAATGGAAGACATACAAGACCACTGATAATCTCCCTCGATCTGGGGCTCCACGCAAGATCTCATCCCGTGGGGTCAAAATGATCATGAGAACGGTGAGCAAAGATCCCAGAACCACACGGGGGGACCTGGTGAATAACCTGCAGAGAGCTGGGACCAAAGTAACAAAGGTCACCATCAGTAACACACTACAACGGCAGGGAATCAAATCCCGCAGTGCCAGACGTGTTCCGCTGCTGAAGCCAGTGCATGTCCAGGCCCGTCTGAAGTTTGCCAGAGAGCACATGGATGATACAGCAGAGGATTGGGAGAATGTCATGTGGTCAGATGAAACCAAAGTAGGACTTTTTGGTAAAAACTCAACTCGTCGTGTTTGGAGGAAGAAGAATACTGAGTTGCATCCCAAGAACACCATACCTACTGTGAAGCATGGGGGTGGAAACATCATGCTATGGGGCTGTTTTTGTGCCAAGGGGACAGGACGACTGATCCGTGTTAAGGACAGAATGAATGGGGCCATGTATCGTGAGATTTTGAGCCAAAACCTCCTTCCATCAGTGAGAACTTTGAAGATGAAACGAGGCTGGGTCTTCCAACATGACAATGATCCAAAACACACCGCCCGGGCAACAAAGGAGTGGCTCCGTAAGAAGCATTTGAAAGTCCTGGAGTGGCCTAGCCAGTCTCCAGACCTCAACCCCATAGAAAATCTGTGGCGGGAGTTGAAAGTCCGTGTTGCTCGGCGACAGCCCCAAAACATCACTGCTCTCGAGAAGATCTGCATGGAGGAATGGGCCAAAATACCAGCTACTGTGTGTGCAAACCTGGTAAAGACCTATAGTAAACGTTTGACCTCTGTTATTGCCAACAAAGGTTATGTTACAAAGTATTGAGTTGTATTTTTGTTATTGACCAAATACTTATTTTCCACCCTGATTTACAAATAAATTCTTTACAAATCCTACCATGTGGATTCATGGATTTTTTTTTTTTCACATTCTGTCTCTCACAGTTGAAGTGTACCTCTGGTGCAAATTACTGACCTCTGTCATCATTTTAGGTGGGGGAACTTGCACAATCGGTGGCTGACTAAATACTTTTTTGCCCCACTGTACCTGTTACCATTTATTTGATTAACTGCTGGACTTAACAGCTTTCACCATACTTGTAGTTTTCTTCAGAAGAAGCACTGATGTGTATTAAAGTTTGCACAAAACTGTCTAAATGTATCATTAAACATATTGTGATATTGCTGAAAGGATGTTTAATGCATTTTAAAAATAGTAGAAACCTTTTCCTTTACTGAAAATTGCTCTATTTCATGGCAAGTTACTATATTTTTAAGCTACAAGCACAAAATACTGCAGTCATGCAGCAAAAGTTTGGCAGTGTGTCCATAAAATGTGATGTGATATCCTCTAGTGGTCATTATGAGTATTACAGTCAGTGTTTGCTGAGCTCATGGGCACAGTTCAGCCAGAAAAGAAGTAAAGCCTTCAAACACACCTCTTTTTCATGCAGTCATCTACTGTATTCACTTCTTTCCTCATTGTCGTTGCTATAAGTCATAATGGAGAAATCTGTCATTGTTCCCTCAGCAGATACCTCTAGAAGCATTCCGACGTCCAGGACCGACAAGAATCCCCAAACCGAAGGGCTTCTGCTCCCAGAAAGGGACAAACAGCACAGCAGGAAACCTGGGACTGCAGTGCAAGAGTCAGCCGCCACAGACTCACGTACCTGGTGGGAAAGAGCAGGCCTCACACACAGCTGCATCGCACAACAACAACCCAAATCTAGCAAACCGGAGACTGTGAAATCAATCATTTCTCTTCAGGAGGAAAGCTTTCAGTATGTCGACGCCAAAAACATACCCGTAGTTAGCTGATATATTAAACAGGATAACAATCATTTTAAACTGATGAAGACTTTAAGAGAAGATCCATCATGACCCATGATTCATCTGTGGTGCTTTCAAGACTGCAAAACTGCAACTGTTCAGCGTGTGCACTGCAAAAACTAACAAGTCACAGGAAGTACATTAAATGTGGATTCATTTAATTATTCACTGATTACAAACCAGTAAATAACTTTTTCTGTCAGATTTATGTGGGGAAGCCACTGTGAGAATTAAAAAAAAAAAAAAAAAAAAAAAAAGCGTAACATTAGATCAGCAAGCGTGTTATATGTTGTTTAATGAAATATTTATTTGTATTGTGACTATTTTGGTTCCTCTTTGCTTACTTTTTATCTGTTGTCGGATACAGATGATGAAACAGCCTTTTATTCATTTCGCAGGATAGAACATGTTTGTATTTTTTAAGTGACAATAATGTACATACTGTAGGTATATAACTGTTGTAATGCAGCTCATTCATAGTGATTATGTGTAAATTGTGACATTTGTGGGGGTTTTTTGGTTATCAATAAAAATCTTTTTATACCTTGAACTCGAGAAATGTTTCCTATGTGACTAAAAAGAAAATCTTATCGACTGAGAGCATAAAGGAGAAACTGACAAAGCCAGTAAACATTATAGTGCGATAAGCCCAGATCATATGGATACTTAATAAAAGCTAGCGTTTGTGACCCGTGGTAGGTACCTATTTAAAATAGGACAGAGCCGTAGGCGCACAGTCAGTTTAAAAGAGTTTAATTTTTAATACCAAATAAAAGAAACAGTGTAACAGCAGCACCTAAAAACAATTAAAACGTTACCTTATTAAAAACGATAAAACTGTACGATTGCCCGTGAGACAGGACAAGCGCTGCGGGGAACAGTTTAAAAACAAATCGACATAGCACACAGGTTAAAAATGGACGGCAACTCACACATGACCCCAAATGGGTAAAACACTATAGAAAAAAAGGCAAATCTTCAGCGCCGTCTTCACTCGGGCCCCCCGCTGTGCATGCAAAAGCGGGGAGGCAAAAAAAGGATTTGTTTTCCCTGCAGCGCCTTCACCGCCTGCGAATCAATATCTGTGGTGCCTACTGATACAGAAAAAAGTAAAACAAAAAAACAAAACCATCGACAGCCGCAGCAGTCAGTCCGTCGACTTACACCAGTTTAAAACAAATTAAAACACACTGATGTGTCGGGTCCTTTGCCCGCAGCCAGAAATCCACCTGGCAAAGCAGCAGCTCGGTACTCTGTGAATAAAAGGCAGGAGATCACTAGCTGGACAATAAAACACAGGAATATTCCTCCACTGAATTGGTTTTGTTACCTGTCCACAAGTTCGTGTCACACCCTAATAAATGTGGGTCAGTGGCGATGAAGTCCACTATACCGTTCTCACGGGAGCAATGTTTCCCACCTACAAGGGTGCAAATAACTGTAAACCTCTGCCAACAGCCAGAGCTCAAGTGGTACATTTTTGTGTAACCTACCGTTCTAAAAGAACTTTAGGGGAGGACGCGTATCAGACTTTCATAGTTAAGAAACACCAACTTGCCCAACTCGGACCAAGCACTCGCAGCTTCAGGTTTGCAAAGGAATACCCAATTGCCCACACCTGCGCTTATGAAAGGAGCGAAGACCAGCTCCGCCCACCAGGGGCGGTCCCAAGTCTCCAGGTCTCACCTGTCACACTTAGAAAAAGAAATTGAATGTTGCCTTACTGTGGTCATTTTAACTCACGCAAAACTGCAAAAGCAGCTTTGCGTGATACCTTCAGTATATCCATTGTGCAGCAGGAGCAACAGTTTTTCCATGCATACACCATATAGATATTTCACTACAAGACAAGAGTGGATCAGAGAAGATTGTAACACACATACATACGTCAAAATTTTAAAATCTAGAGAAATGATGTGGAAGATTTTCGGGAAATAGCAATTTTGTATTATTAATTGGTCGACGTTCAGCAGCTCGCACAATTTGGGGCTTACGTTTAATTAATTGTGACGCAGTACAGAAAAGTTGGCAAAAGATGCAGACTGTGAACACTGGCTGCATACAAAAACAGCCAAGCAAGGACACAAGAAAGAACAGCCAGACTTTGCAGTATTGTCAATGAGAGCACGACTGATATAGAATTTTTACGACCGATACTGGTACCGATATTAGGTGATATTACAAATCTGATACATTGATCGACATTTTTTTTCCATTCAAACACACAAATCATAAACAGATTTGTCTAACATTTCCTATGAGTAATTATTTGAGTAGTTACTAAGATAATATAATAACACTGCTTAAATATCGACTCCCTTACTGTCTGCTCGGATTGGCTGGTTGTTGTTTGAAGCATTTAAAACACGTGTTGCAAACAGGAAAGTTGCAGAATGCTCTATGAACATGTGTTTGAATAAGTAAATAAGTGCTCAAACAGAGTAGAAAAGCACTCCACAAGTAGTGGTCCATTTTCCATAAATGAAGACAATATAATGGCAGGTCGCTAATATCGGCCTCTGTTTCTGTTGTTTGTTATCTTACCTGTTGTCTTCTACAAACAATGTCCAGAAAAGCTTATTCAAGAGTTTCTGAAACAAAAATTGCAAATAAACCTTTATGTCTTTAGCCTATTGCGTTAAGGCTGTTTGGATGATTTCTTATAGTTTTTATTGGAAGTTTAATCATTTACAAATGTGCTAGAAAGGACTGTTTATCAGTTTCCCCCATTAATAAAAGTATCTTTGATACAGAATTTAATACAAAATAAAGAAATACTGATTAACAAAATCAGTTTTTTGCATGTTACTCTGCATGTTTTGAAATTTTAGGAACATAAGAAAGGGGAAAAAAATGAAACTTTTGGACTGTGGTTTTTTTCATGCTGTATTACATTTATTACACCAAAAAACAAGACTTAGAGCACCACAGTTCTTTATCAGACCTTTCTCATATCACAAAAAACTACCAGAAATACATCAGTTGAGGCAACAGCCTACTTTACATTTTCCAGACAGTTACCTGTGTTTTTCTCACACCAGTCAGAGATTACACAGACTTTGAACCTGGGAGCTGGCAGGATGAAGTCTGCTTAACATCTGATCTGACTCAACATACAGCTCTGCTTGGTATTGCTAAGAAAAGGTCAAGACAGCATGTGAAACTGTGTGAAAATGTCTAATGTCTAATGAATAACTGTATCGCTAAATGGAGTATAAGGATGTTGTAAACTCAATTCAATTTTATTTATATAGCGCCAAATCACAACAAATGTCGCCTCAACAACCCAACAATCATATGACCCCTACATATTCACACTTAACTACGACATTAAAATAGAATTTCCTTCATAAATTTTAGTTTCCAAAAACCTTTTGACATAAAAACAGTCAAACAGTCTTTTTCCAAACCTCGCTGTCACTGATGTCCTGCCAAAGCACACTCTATAGCTGAACGCAGCACAGATAGGAAGTGCCGTCTCTCTTCTCCTCTCTGTGTGGCACAGACCCAGGAGTGGCAGGGACCCTCAAGGACAAAGGCATGGCTCACATCTACAGAGAAATACATGAATAAAGTTGTAAGCTTTAGAATTAAAGGTGCTTATTTTACCCACTAGAGGTCAGCAAACACTGAAAAACTCACAGCGTGTGTGCCTGATCTCTCTCACAGACAGGCTGGTGAGAGCCACAGAGGCCAGAAATGTGTGCGTGCTCTGGTGAGCCAGCATGAAAGGTGTGTGCCGCACATTTTGCCGAGTCAACACCAAAGCATTGTTGAGCAGGAAGAGGCCCACATCACAGACGTGCTCATAGGTCCTACGGCAAAGGATTAGTTCAAAAACATTTGGTAGCACTTTATAATACGGCCTGCGACTAAGGGTGTAATTCCCCTGTAATAAAATGGAATTTCAAAGTATTTTATCTCAAATTAAAATGTAATTATACTGTGTACTGTAAGTAAATGTAAGTACTGTGCAAGTAATTTCAGGTAGTGTGCAATGTCATGGCAATTTTGCAAAAAAACAAACACTATTTCCCAACTTGCAACTTTCAGTTCAGTGGACGTACTATGGAGTGTATTAAACCTGTCTTTTGTTTTTACATCTTTATTTTTTTCTTTATTTAATAGCAAAGGATTAATAGCAAAGTTATTCTGTTCCCATTCAAACCGTGCAATATAACCCAACAGTATTTCATCGAATGTTTGTTTCATCTCCCCATAATATCCTGCTACTCTCTTTTCAATTGCACAATACTATGTCACTTTTAGAATCACCTGCACTGATAGCTAAGATATTTATTTTTCAGGATATAGTTATATTGTTACTTCGTTAGAGTTAATTGATATTATATTTTGCACTATCCTACTGTATACTACTATTCTTATTGTATATGTTATTCCTCTGTTCTCTGTCTCTCTTGCTGCATTGAGCATGTGTATGACAAAAGAATTTCCCTCAGGTTAAATAAAGTTCTTCTTATCTTATCTTATCTTATCTTATCTTATCTTATCTTATCTTATCTTATAATGGAGCCAAGTATAACCTTTTTTTTCTCTTTCACAATCACTGTTCAAACACAACTTTTAAAGGAAGTGTCTTGTTTCATGTAAAATACCAGGAAGTTAGGCAAGATTAAGCTACCACATAATATAGTCCGCACCCAGAAAAGTGCAGCGTAGTTAGCTTGAAAGACAGGGAGATGTTGGGTTTTTTCACAAAATTAACAAAACATTAAACAGTACTTAAAATTACTTACAATGCAATTCTTCTTTCTTTCCCGTAAATACATGAAGTTATGTAATATTTAAAATACTTAATTAAAATTACTTACAGTCTGCTTAAATTTGAAATTCCATTTAATTACAAAAGAATTACACCCTCAGTTGTGGGCCGTATTAAAAAGTGTTACTAAGCATTTGAATGAAACAGACAAAGTACATACGCATGCAAAGTTACATAAAGAAGAACATTATTATACTGCAAATATACACATGGTTACAAAATAGTCTGAATCTGAGCACGTAGCAACATTGAAGAATGTAAAAATATTAGTCATACATCTGCTGTCTGAAAGAAAATTGGTGTTTTTACTTGAGAGAATCTGGTATCTGCTCATCAGGGCTCCTGTGCAGAGCAGCATCCTGAGTCATTATTAGTTGCCTGTTTTCTTCACTGAGGTTCTACACGCACACACACACACACACAAATATATGGTTTTGAGCATATATTATAAATTATTAAAGAGTTAGAGGCATGAAGAGAGAGGAAGAGCTATATGTGTTTTTTGTATTTTTTACCGGACAGCCTTGAATCTGTCGCTGCGTTTCCTCTATCAGTCTGTCTGCTTCTGAGGTGCGCTTTAACTGAACACAACAAAGTACATATGCATAAGAGGAGAGCCAGCACAGCCACAACAGAGGCATTTACATGGCTTATAGCTCTCAGTTCATGCGTCACCTTGTGTATGAACTCTCTGAACTGGAGCAGCGTGTTGAGGGCAGAGCGGAGATGTGCGTGGTCAGGATGACCGGGGTGTGTGTGCAAGGACAGAGCTTGAAGCAGAGTCACATACTCCTGCATCCTCCACACTGGGCACAGCAGCAGCTCTTGTAGGCTTCATAAACACAAACGTACTTTGAAACACTGTGGTTTGATACATGCAGGCAGGTATGCATAATAGCAAATAAAAGCGTTGTGTCTGCTCTTACCTCAGCATGTGAGTTGCAAGTGTTCTGTCTGATCTCTTCAAGAAAGCTCGAAATGATGGTTTGCTCTCCCTGCACTGACGCAAATACATGTACAGATACACCACAATTAAATTCAGATATATTTTTGTGTTTAACTATTAGAGCCGAACAATAGTGTGTACTGCATCTTCCGTAAACCAGAACAAACTCGTTTTAATCGTATACTTTATTCGTACCTGCATGAGCCACTTTGCATGGCTTTCGTAAAGGGAAGATTACTCAATAAAAAAAAATTCAACCTCAATCAAAATAAATAGAGAAAATCAATTTTCTTTTAGAGTAAAAACTACAATGTCACACACTCTCAACGCTCAGCTAGCCAAATCTGAAACCCAAAGAATACATTATGTACCATTAAAATTATTATAAACTGCAGTAATGTTTGACCTGTTTGTGCTGCTGGCCATGAAATGAAAACGCTTATATAATGCTTTTATAAGAGGTTAAAGGTGCTAGAAATACTAGAAATTGGTTATTTTAGCCCTTTGGCAGGTGGTTGCTATGCAACATGATGATGGCATTGATTGTTAATTGTCAATTGTCATGTAAACCATTTCTGCTAAATTTCAAGTTATGTACGATTAAACAAATGTTCTTTGTTTAAAAAGACACTGGCTTTACCTTATCAATGGTGTGGATGGCAGTGGTGTAGTTGTTGAGGTAGTTTGTGTAGACTTTAAGTTTTGAGCAGAACTTCACGAAAACATCTCCAATACACTTCTCTGCACCCCACTGCTGTAGCCGCACCTGTAAATCAGCCTGAAACACCCTGTGAAGTACACACAAACATGTCTCCCGTGTCATATCCACACAGACAGACAACTTAAAGGGTGGTTAAGTTGACTGTGTTACGCCTGTGTGGCCTGAGAAGGTCATCATTTCCCTCGCTCCCTTCGAGGAATGACACATCCAGGTTGTGTTTTTTTCACACTAGTGCCAATACCAGCACACATACATTTCACTGATTTGAGCATTCATTATCCTAACATCTCCTCATATCACATGTTTATTTATTTATTTGATTTAGTGAATAAAATAATGATTGGCAACACACCCTGCTTGGTCTCACATCCTTGTCATTGGCCGGCAATTAGGGGCTCATCCGGGATCTAACTGATGTTTGGAGACAGTTTGCTTTGTCCTTTGACTCTTGCTCCAGGTCAGGTGGATACCGTTTCCACCTCTGACCTGGAGCAAGTGTTTTGTGGAGATTTGGCTTGTTTTGAAGTCACCTTACATATTCAATTAAATTCTATTTTATTTATATGGCACCAAATCACAACAACAGTCACCTCAAGGCACAATTACATGACCCCCTATGAGCAAGCACTTTGGCAACAGGGGAGTCACCGCACCTAGTGCTCCGTTTACCACTGGGACCACTGTTACCTTCACCCTCCACATCTTCTCGAGCTCTTCTCTGAGCCCTTGGTATTTCTCGAGCTTCTCGTGTTCCTTCTTCCTGATGTTCCTCTCATTCGGAACAGCTACATGTATATATATATAAATATATACGTGTGTGTGTGTGTGTGTGTGTGTGTGTGTGTGTGTGTGTGTGTGTGTGTGTGTGTGTGTGTGTGTGTATTTGTTTGTACCTGTTGAGCTCCAGTATTTGTGCAACAGGACTGAGGACAACATGGATGTCAGCATAGCTCAGAATGGCTCTGTTGGAGTTCAGAGCTGCTGTGAGAGGCTCCTTGTACACCTTCAGCGCAGACGACACATATCAAATGAATATTTCTAAATACTGAAAGCTTTCTTCTCTCTGATGTCAACATAAACACTGTGAGTGTCAAAAATGGACAAAAATGGACTTGCAGGGTTGTGGTTGCCCTTAAAATTCAACTTGTGTGGTTTGCATATATTAAATAATCGATACCTGTATTCTGGACTTGCTTAGACAGATGTATATATATGTTTTAGTTCTGAAGGAATATTGTTTTACCACTGATTGTTAAGTTCTGGCACTTGCAGATAAAAAACAAACAAAACTAAAGTATACCTTCAGCACAGCGCTCAGCTTTCCCAGATAAAGACACTCGCTGTGGTGCAGCTCTCTCGCAGCTGCACCTCTCCAATCCAGAACCATCTAAAACCAAAAGAAAGAAAAGATGAATTAATTGTTCTCCTTGAGTTTCCACTACAAGGGGCAGTTTAAAGCAGACACACCTGTGGTAGATCAGGTATCACGTTGAAGCATGTCTGTGAACCACCATCAGCTCCACTGCTGTCCTGTCCATTACCCTCTTGTCCCTTCTTCTCTTCATTCCAGTTTTTCAGAAAGATGGAAAGAAACTCCACAGGTCGGGTCTGAAGGTGTAAGAGAAGGTTAAAAAACACACACAAACACTCTTATGTGAGTTATGTCCAATTACTTTTTTCTTTTTCTGTTGAACTGGTGCATTACACAAACTGCTCTACAGTAATTCCCACCTCCTCCTCTCTGGTCAGAGCAGTGAGTCCTTCGATCAGAGCCTCGCTGAGATCTCTGGACACACAAATCTCATCAAGGCGGATTCTCTCCCACAGAAAATAGCCTAGAAAAATAGAATTTAACCAGACTGCTACTTATATAGTACTTTTCTATTTATATTTAGCACTCAAAGACGTTTCTTATTCATACAACACCTTATTCATAAAAATGCTTTTCTCTACAGTTAAATCCTTTTAACCAGGGGTTCAGCATCTTGGCCAAAGATCCACTGCACTTCTAATTAGTAGACGATCTGCTCTACCTCTACACCACGACACAAACCAACACGTACATGAAACTCACCCAGAGCTCGGCCCCTGGCCTGGAGGCTGGTCCACTGTAGCTGTAGCCCTAAGGTGCTCCTCAGCTCTACCAGAGCCTCCTCCATCCAATGAGCCTGTGCACACCAGCCCTGCAGTACAGCCTCACACACATACTGCAGGGCCGGGAGTGCTGGCTGGTTCTCTGAGAGGCCAGTAGGCACATTGCCGTCAGACCACTCGCTGAGGACTGGGAGAAGATGAAGTATGTTTAAAGAAACACACACTGTGAGGGATACTGTAGTCTACGAAACAATGACAGGGGAGGGGAATATTCCTATGCTTAGGGTCAAAGTTTAAGGGGTTACGCACTGTTCTGGAAATTCCCGGTGGCCACACCCACCGGTGCCCGAACCTCCAGACCAGTCAAAGTGGAGAGATTCTGGAGGAGAGTCACTCCTGATGCTGCAGAAGAGAAAACAGGAGGCGAAGCAGGAGGGAGCTGAAGTTAATGAGAAAATGCTGATTAGAGAGAAGAGTATGTGTGTTGTAACATCTGCTACCAGATGCAGCCAGTGGGCAGAATATGTCAATCCCTCCTCCTTCCTCAGTTGGAGCCACCATGCCACACAGTTTTTCCCAGAATTCCCTATGATCAGGAGTCAGTAGAGTCTTCTCTGATAGGCTAGAGTCTGAAAAGTCAGGGCAGAATTACATAGTAGGTCAGCAAAATAGTGTAATAGAGAAGTAATATCTCTTGGGCTAAGTTTTGGTCAATGGATTAAAATGGCAGGTACCACTTTGTTAAAATGTTTTCAAAATGTCAGCACAGGACTTTAGTCCAGTTAGTCCAGAACAAACTCCTGCAGTGTGTGCACATGAATTTACTCATTGTGATTGAGTCTCACTGTGAAGCAGGTGAATGTCCTGTGTTCCTCCGCAAGCTAGCAGGCCAATCCTCTGAGCTGGTTTCCCAGAAATAGCCCTCTCCACCTGGGTTAGCAGAGATGAGAGAGTCCCTCTATGGTCATAGAGAACCGCAGTCACACTGGGCTTCACTCCGCTCAACACCAGCTAGATTAAAAAGAGCGGACGGGGAGGAATGTTATTTATTCATCTTCCCAGTATGCATTTTATTTCTGTACTTGCGGGAGTGTTTTATGTCTGCTGTTTCAGGAAAATAAATAAATAAATAGATGATGATGTGGATTCACCTCATATGCAGGAATTCTGTTGGAGATGAGCAATAGCAGGGCAGGAGCGGATAGGTGAAGGGGAGAGACTGTGTGAGGCTGTGCAGGTCTGTAGATAAAAGACGACAGCGCTCCTCGGATCTTTCGTGTTTCGCTGAAAGATGAAAATGCATGTTGCTTTC
The DNA here is from genome assembly GCF_041146795.1 of Maylandia zebra. NCBI lineage: Eukaryota > Metazoa > Chordata > Actinopteri > Cichliformes > Cichlidae > Maylandia > Maylandia zebra. Next base: position 29,481,034 of record NC_135188.1, on the reverse strand, counting down.
AGCATACTGTGACATTATATTATACAGATGTTTTCACATGTGCTCACAGATAAGTTATTCAGTGTATATAAAGTATTTTGTACACTTCAATCGATTCAAAATAGACTTTGAAACCTCCAGAGCCGAAACAAAGCGGGCTACAAAAATGAGTCACTCCCAGTAGACGCCATTGTAAAATGTCACACTAAACAACAGAAATAAACATGTATACAGGATGCTACAAATATTTCCCCTTGATAACAATGGTACAGTTGTTGAAGATTCAAAATGCAGAGTCCACTGACTGTGGTTGAAGCTAAGTGAGGTTCATCTAATATGTGGTTAGACAATCACCTGCTAATGCTGCAAGCCTGGACTTTCTCCCAGGTCTGAGGTGCAGTTGTGGGCTGTCCTCTTTCCAGGCTGAGAGAGTGGCTGGAAGAGCCAACGCTCCTCAGAGGCCAGGAGAGGGAGGGCTGAGAGACGAATGTTAGGCCAGACTTGGGTCTCCCTTTCTGGGTACCTCCACCTCTGGCTATTTCTGGCTTTGTGTAGCTGCCCCAGGGTTTCCTGGCACTCACAGATAGTCCTACAGATATCACAGATACAGTACATGCATCTGCCAGTAAGGGCGAGTTTTTACTAATCAGGAGCGTTTTGTGCTTAGCAATGAGTTGGAAAGGCAAAGATTAACTGTTTGAGAATCAATAAAATATATTAATCACATTCATTAAACACATTCAATAACATTCCTTCAGTTCAGGTTTATGTATTTAACACTAAATCATAAGATAAGTCGCTTTAACGTACAGTAAAACCAAAATGACCCCCTTTTAGATGGTGGGAATGAAGAACTCCCTCCTTCCAACAGACCCAGGGAGGGGCAGTCATCTACCATTACGCATTAGAGGTTGAAGGGGAAAGAGAAACGTAACAGAGATCATAGACAGGACAAAACACAGAATAAAAGATTGAGTAAACACTACGATTCGCTTACTAGTAACAAACCAACTGTATTCGAATTAACCAAAAAAACTATTAACTCATTCACTGCCAGCCATTGGCAGTGAATGAGTTAAACCCATTGACTCATTCACTGCAATTGACGGCTATAGACGTCAATGGCAGTGAATGAGTTAATGGATGATAACCATTCAGGCACATCTCACTGAATTATGAGACGCATGAAGGGAGTTAGAAATAGTCCAGTCTTAGTTCAGAACATCCACAATTCTGATTTGAACTTTGAACTGATATAAAAAATACAACACGTTTGACACAGGAAACCTTTGGATTTGTCTCTATATTTGTTTTCAGTCCCACAAAGCTTGTAATGACATTTATAAAAAGTTATAAAGGAAATGTCCCAGGAGCTGTTTTCACTAGTCAGGAATCAGACCATCAGGATCTCTGCCCACAACTGCTGCCCAACTCACATCTCACCAGAACCCTACAGTGCCTAGCGCAGATGGTGGGCCCACAGAAGGCCAGGCCCCATGGGCTAACGCCCAACCACCACCAAAGTTGGTAGGCAGGTGCGTCGTGATACAATGATCACCCGCCAGGTAAGCGGACACGCTGAAGAGAATATATCAGCTGACTTGCCTTGGTATCCTCCATGAACAACTTGAGGAGGTAGCCGGGGAGAGGGAGGTCTGGCTTTTTCTACTTAGAATACTGCCCCCACGACACAGACCCAGATTTTACCACCTCAAAAATGTGTTGCTATAGTTTCTACACCCTGTCATTTTTCTGTTTTTTCTTTTCCACTCACTCTTCTCCTCTCGAAGCTTTTCTCTGATTTGCTGCCTGATCCTCTTCTCCCTCCTCCTCTCTTCCTCCTCCTCTGTCATTCCTGTGCTTTGCTGGTTGAGGGTCCCATACATCTCTGCTGCCTCCCGTGGAGTGAGCCAGTCAAGTGTGGAGAGGCAAGAGACATAGTGACTTTTCCATGCACCAAACTCTTTTTCTCCAGGAGTGTAAGGAAGGAACCAGCCTCGTCTGATGCACCGGCCCGCCCACAGACAGTCCTAGAAAGAAGAAGAGGATTTAACTTGTTTCATAAAACCCCAATTAAGATGTATGAATACATTTCAGATCTCTTCAGGGCTTCTCACCTGCTCAGCTAGAACCCTCCAGTGCCAGCTGACTTGGGCAGCTTTGCAAAGGTCACGTGGGGACAGAAATGACATCACATACAGGGAGAGAAACCGAGGCAGCACCGACGTAAGGTCCACTTTAGTGACCGGAACCGTCTCAATCAGCAAATCCCGGCAGTACCTGTTCAGGTTACAGAGGTTACCAGTTTGAACTGTGCACCTGTGTACACTTTACTAGTTACAGTTTCAGGCTGAGATTAATGGTTAGGACACAAACGTGTACAATCCACTTTACCTGAGCTGTGACTTGGTGCAACGAGTGAGCAGAGAGTGCAGCAGGTGTTTCCTCTGTCTGTCCGTCCACAGATCAAACCAGTGCAGCACAAGATTCACTCTCTCCTCAAATAACTGGTATGGAAAATGGAAAAAGGATACCAACATAGACACATTCAGCGCGTGCAAAAGTCTCAAGCTACCTCTCATTTCTTAATATTTTGCTTCCAATTAGCCAGAATTTCTTGTAACTTTTTAAAGTGCTCTTGAGCAATAGTTCTCCAGGCTTTCTGCATGTCTTTCAAAGTTTTATTGGACATTGGCTACTTTTTCACTCATTTTCAGTCCAGTCCTTGTACCTGACCATTTTCAGAGGAATGCTTTTTGCTTGTTAAACCACTTAATACTGACCTAAATTCAAGTATATAAAAGGCACCTAACTTAAGGGAAGAACAACTGTTGTGTCTACACAGAACCAACTTAGCAAAAAACACTTTTAAATTGTATCTTTATGCACTTTGATACTTTGTTCTCATAACTTTAATTAAATCTACAAAATATTCCAGAACAAAACAGAACAAAAGGCAGAAGAAGAGAGAAGAAGAGCTTTGAATGTCCTTCAAGAAGCCTGAAGAACTATTCCTGAAGACTACTTAAAGACATGACAAGAAAGCTGCCTAAGAGAGTTCAGACAGTGCTGAAAAATAAATACTGTCACACCAAATATCAAAGTTGTTAGAATTGTAAAAACTTTTTTTGTGTTATATACTGTATTTCCATGTAAGTTTGCACGTTTCAGTAAATCGCTTAAGGAACTGACCTCCCAGCCCATTGTTCCTTCAGTGGGCTGGTTTCAGTCATTATGCAAATGTACTGTTTATAAGATTTGGGGAAACCTGCAGTCAGCTGAGACTGAAGAAGTCACTTGGATGAGTGACGAAACGTTTCTCCCACAAAACGCTACGTCCAGATGAAGACCAATAAAGAGTCTCTTGCTGGACATTGACTTTAGGTATGCTCAGTTCTACATTCTACATGTAGAAAATGAAATGATTGTGACAAAATACACAAGTATTTCAAATAAACTAAAATAAATATTAGGTGCTACTTTTCATTACATTTCTTGCAAACAAACGTAATGAAAGTAGAATTCTCCTGATGGTTTTATATAAGAGGTGTGGGCAGTAAATACAAGGTATGGCCTCGAATTGCATTAGTTTCCTCTGATGGTCAAATACTCAAGCTACCAATGTGCACAGAAATGCTGGCTCCATTGGAAAAACAATCAGTTTACCTTATTTAATAAACATATCTCTAAGAATAAACTTATTTTGCTGTGTTAAAAGAAGTGATTTAACTTCACCCTGTTTTTTTTATGTTTCATGCTTATTTTTTTAAACCTTCAGTTATGTTTGTTTCTCAGATACAGTAATGATGTTCCTGGGCCAATTTGACCTCGTACAGGTTTAGTTATCCAGGGCAATCCAATCCAATCAAGCAATGAATTCCAATAAACATTGTTTATATCTCATTATTAACTCCATTTCAATCAATATTTGGTCCACCTGTGTTCTTTACCCCTCACAGATCATGGTTCAATAAGGACATATTCGCTCGTTTTTCACAAAAAAAATGTACATTAAAACATTTTATTGTACATTGGAAATACCTACACGTAAAATTCACTTTTCATGACTGCTTCTTTTTTTTAATTTAATAAATTTAATAATTCAACACGCAGGGTTCACATATAAGCAATCACAAATGAAAGCATCAAATGCTACACAAACTTTATACTTAACCACTAAAGGCTTAGTGTGCCATATTTGATACATGTTTTTTAAGAGCTGTACATCATAAATGTGACCCCCTAAATCCCCCTGAAAAACCTATTGCACAATACATTTTTAAGGAACAAAAAAATGTCTGGAAAAAATATTATACAAATTTTACATATACGGAAATGTAATTATCATTATTTCGTGATTTTTTTTAATTGTCAGATGCTTCAATAAACACTCCATTTTCTGGCAATTAATTCATGGTTCAGACTTTAATGCTTGGAGGATCAAAGAGTATTCCCTTAGAAACCTGTACAAGTGGCACATCACCTAACAATGATGATCCCAATGATCCCAAACATACTTCCAATACAGTAAAAGTAGACCCGGATAGAAAAAGAACACAATGGAAAACTATCAATTCCGCCTCCCCCAATCCAGGTACTGTTATGACCCTATTTACTCACTTCTCTATTATCTTAGTTTACAGCTGCAACCAAGAAATTCAGACAGAGAACTTTATTGAGAAAAAAAACAAACAGGTTAAACACCCCAAAAACATGGGTTAAAATACAGTGTCCAAGAAAAAAGAAAAAGAATTTACAATCAAAGCAGCATCAAATTATCTTATCAAAACTCTGAATCCAAACCTAAACTCACCTAAAATCACTTAAAGTTTAGAACCAATAAGGCAAAAAATGATTAAATTAAGGCTTGTTTGTGATGACAACATTTGGACTGTTTAGTCTTCTCCAGCGTCAAAACAACACACCAGTGATAACGTGTGCAGTGCATGCTGTGTGTCGCATGGGTATGTGCAAATATACTGAAATGGACCAAGTCCACTCTGCAAAAATCATATGCAAAAATCGCAAACTGGAATTAACTACTCTCAGTACTCACCGGGTCCTTGTGTTATTTTTGGCTGGTTTAAGAATTTTTAAATCTATGCTGCTGTTTAAAGCTCTAATACTGAGAAACAATTAGAAACTAATGCCTAGACTTTGAAAAGTCCAGCTCTGTTTCTTACTGTGAGGAGATCAGTGCAACACAAGTGATCTACATACGTCTGATTAATGTCAAAGGAGCACGTTTACAATCACTTTCAGGTGAATGGCATCACTTTGGTTAGCAATGTATTGCAAATCTAAACTGCTTGGAAATGAGTGAACGCACTACGGCTTGGCTTTAAACAATACAGGGATCCACCAAAGCCAATATAGAAAATACAGAATACAGCACATTAGCTAAAGATCTCAGAGAACACAAACCTCCCTTGGATGCAGCCACGGCTCAGGTAAGTTAACATCCTGCTGTCTTAGTAAGATCAGACCAGAGAGATTTCCATTCAATATTAGCTATTGTTTAAAAAAAAAAAAGAAGGGGAGGAGGAGGGGGGGGGGGGGGGGGTGTAATGTGGTGCATCCCTATTAGATTATTTTACAATACATCCCTCCCCCTGTACAAACAGGGAACGCTTTGTTGCCATTTCCATTGCAATACATACAATCAACACTGCTGACACCTTATATATGAAGGATAGAAACTACCTAAATCAAAAATAAATTAATGATTTGTTTAAAAAAGAATTATATGCCATTAAATGTACAAAAAAGATTGAAAAAATATAGAAACTACTTTCATTGCTGAAATTTTATTTATTTATTAAATGTTAAATTAGATATTTGTTTTAAATTTCTTCTGCATTTACTTAGTAAAGAAGTCTGGATGCTTAATAATTTATGTGTATATATATGCATATTCAATTTTTTTAGCCCCAGACTTACTTTTTTTTGTTTTTTCCCCATTTGTTTATGCATTTCTGCTTCATTGTGCAGACTTTTAGCTAAAGGCAGCCACAATATGTGACAGAAAAATGCATAAAGAAATGTTTGAGGAAATGAGTAAGTAAAAACTTTCAAATGTGTAAGTCAGCAAGTTAAAATTAATATAAAGGTAAATAAGTACAAAAGCAACTTAAAGCAAATGTGCCATATATGGTCAATTTATTATTATTGTCATTTTTTTTTACTATATTTTGGTTCATTTAATTGCATATATATATATATATATATATATATATATATATATATATATATATATAGATAGATAGATAGATAGATAGATATTTTGCATTTATTTATTATGGCAGTTTCAACCCCCCATACTTATAGACCCCCATAGGTACTATAAATGAAATAGTTGGCTCAAATTTGATTGAGAAATGTTGGGACGACGGAAGTCACACGCTCGCAGTCCTCGGGATCTCTTGTGTGTCGGCTAGATTCAGTTTCTGACTGGAGAAACGATGTCAAGAAATACAAAAGTTACAGGAGCTGTTAAACGTGAGCTTATTTCAAACGTATTAAGGGCAAAGACAAAAGGATACATGGAAGAACTCAGCTCCTCCAGCTGTGGAAAAAAAAATAACATGTTTTACTTCACTACAAATGCAAAAAAAATGATTGCAGAATGACATTCCAGACTTTATCCTGTTCAGCATGAAGCCAGCTGACTAAACTCTTTAAGAGTTTAACACTTGCCGGAGGATAAGCAGCTAAATCCTCACAGGGATACTGAGTAGTTACATGACATCAGTGAACGGATTATTTGGCAACACTGTTAAACTGTCAGGCAGCATGCCACGGGCTATGAAAATAATATTTTATGAGTTATGTCACAGTGGCCTTACATTAAGGAGCAACTTGTCCATGTTGGTGTCGCAGGCTGTTTTCCTCTGATCCTCGGGCATTTCATCCACCTCACCGTAGAGGTCAAAGTGCAAGCGTGCCAGCTTCTCCTGCATCTCTCTCACATGTTCCATTTGGTCAATAGAGCACTCATTGCCTAAGACAAAAACAGTCCTCAGTTATCCGTATCTATCATATCTCTCTCTAAGTGTATAGGATAATTTCTATTACTGGATATATGAAAGTCAGTGTGTGCTCTGGTAAAACGTTCCTGTTTTTAGTGAGAATTACCAAATGCCTGTAGTTTCCCTGAGTGGAAGTCGTTGAGGAGACTGAGCAGGCCATTCTCCATCTCCTGTACATCTGAAACATCTGTGAGAAAAGAGTGCTGGACGATCGGTGTTGCCTGGCCCTGGTTCTGACTAGCTTTACCACCCAAACCCTGCTGATACCTGGGTTTATCCTTCACTCCCCTAAAACAGGCGGAAGCAAATACAGGCAGAGTGAGTACAAGTCAACAACCCCAGTTCGGTTAAGGCTGGGTAAAACTGAAAAATATTGAGAGGTTAAATCATTGTAACTACACTGTTACTACCTCCTGCTCTTGTTCTTTTGGCTGGAGTGAGTCCCCGTGTAGCCAAGGTGCCGTCCTCCAGTGGAAGCGCTATTCTTCCGGCCAGAGCCACCGGACGGAGGCGCCGCGCTGGTGGAAGTCCTGGGACTCTTTCTTTTTAGCTTCCGCTCCTCCATAACTTCATGTTACGGTGCCACTTGGTGAGCTGACCGGACTGGATAGGTAAAAGACGAAAAGCTGACAGGTTGGACTGTAAATCAAAGCCCAGCCCTGTGGCTAACCGTACAGAATCAGCCTGGCAGGGCAGGCAGGCTCCGTACAAACCGATGGCTTTCGTGACTAAGCTAACGCTAGCTCAGGAGCTAGCTACTCGGCTAACCTTCAAACTTCTGACACGGCGTTTAAGCCACACAGCACAAACATAAGCCGATAGATATATTTACTCCCAGTAGCAGCTGAGAAGGGTATACGTTACTTCTGTTCGTGACAGGTTGTCCACTAGATTAAAACATTTGAAAATTCATAGTAATTTCCGAATGTACCCCGCAGGTTAGGTGGCTAGCTTGCAGGTCCAAACTCTTGAAAACTTCCTGTTTTGGTAGGACGCAACGGAGCAGATTGGGGCCGAATTCCAAACCATAACGCTTCACGGCCACTATCCATAGTCAAATTACTAAGTAAAACATGCTAAATCGTGTTACACAACAACGTGGTGCCAATCAAATACAAGCAAAGCTTTATAAAAGCACAAATATACTTACTTTTGAATAAAATAATTTTTTTGACCTTCTCTGTAGAGTCCTCCTGAGGCCACCAGGGCTGCATTCCATTATAGTTTGATATGCTCTCACCGATTTTAGTACTATTTGTTCCTTGAATATTTACAAGACATTTAATATCATTCTTAAAATTAATTTCATTTTAAATGTACTTTATTAATTTCGAACATTTATTTTAGTTGTTATTTGTGAAGTTTTATATGTGAATGCTTGTTTTTATGCATTCAGAAAGAGGAATTTCTTCTTTCTTTCATGTTATTTTTTATATTAAGCACATTTTATGTAATTATTTTAAGTATAACTCTGCAGACTCGGTTATTAATTTCGTTTGAGTGAGCTAACTATGGGTATTATAGGTAGCTTAAAACTAAACTAGACTACAAAAAAGGAAAAAATAATTGAACTGATGTGGAGAGGTTGGAAAGCTAACTAAAACAAAGTAAAAAATATAGAGGAAATATAGTTCATTTTAGTATCTGTTAGTTTGGTAAAAAAAAAATTATTACAGCTTCCTTGATGAGGCATTAATGGACATGATTATCGAGAAGACAAGATGTCTACAAGACTGCGAGTCAACTGCTTTTAAAAAGTTGTCTGTTATTATAGTAACTCTGGAGCTAACAGAGGAACATCACCAAGCAACATCTCCTCTACTTTGACTTCAGTGTAGTTGCGTAAAGCAACCACAAGAGAGCGATAGGTGAACACCTAATAATGATGCCCTGCCTTTCCCCTTTTCTTAATTAGGAATTCTTTGCTGATAAACATAATGAAAAGAGGCTCTTTGTACACTTTAGTTGTGCATATTTTCACAAATATAAACGAAATTAAAAAACCCCGCTTAACTTAATTCCCAGACAGACTATTCAACTTTTTATTGGCAACGCCAAATATTTTGCACTCAGTGAGCATCCGAGTGTGTGTGTGTTTAGAGGTGTGTATGCAATGCTATTCCAGTCCTAGTCTTGAATAGCTTCATTAATAGCTGATTTTATTCACTTTTACTGGAACATAATGAAGAAAAAAACCCAACAAATTCTTCTGATTTTCGGCATTTGCGATTGCATTGCTGTCCCTCACTTGTATTGATAAGCTGGCCTTTGTGTTACTCAGTAGAGAGAGAGAGAGGGAGGAAAAAAAGGTAATTCAGGAAGAGGGAAAAAACAACAACAGATAAATGCTTAATGTGAATTACAAAATGAATTTCAGTTTGCATCTAAAAACCCTAACTTCCTGCCAAAGGGGTCAAGTTAAAAGTATGACCCAATGAGGATATTTGAAATATCAGACTGTTATATGCTCTTAAAAGATGTGTTTTTCACCCCCACCCCCTGTTAAATGGCTGGGGCTGAATTCTGTGTGACACATCAGGCAACCCGCAGATGTTTTTCTGATCTTGAGCCTCTTGATTTAAAGCTCAGGAAATGACGCACCGTAGATGCGTTGATGCAAACACAGGCTGTAGATCAACCTCGCTGACGCTAATATTCCATTCACGCACATTAACTAGATTTATTATATTTAAAACTGTAGCTCAATTGCACCATGGAAAGGCCCAGTGCGCTGTTTTAAGTCTGCTCAATCCTTCCAGCTCCTCTCCATTAGTTCCAGTTCCAACATCAGCTTTCCTCATAACTGTTTTTTCACAGCGATCGATAATCAAAAAAAGTGAAACAAAATTCTCAGAATTCTGGAAAACTACCTGGCGTGGAAAATGAACTTGAGCTGGTGGGTAATTTTCTCTCTCTCCCTCTTCCCATTCCCTCCATCCTCGCTGCTCGAGTGTGTGTTTACTGCGTGACAGTGGCAGAGTGAGTTGAACCAGGATAAAACGTTACAGATGAAAACATTTAGACTGTCGCGTCCACGCAGCCATTAAGTTAGCAGATCCACACACACACACATATATGCACACACGCATGCACCTATCTCTCATCAGTAATTGCAGTGTAGGTGCTGTTTGGAGAGCTAGCTACTAGTTACAGCCAGTTCATTCTTTTCTCGTGTGCACGCCTGCTTGAATATGCATTGGATTGTAAATGAATGACAACTCGTTTAATTACACGCTCGCTCTTATTCCTAATTCTAAGTTAGCAGGTCTTTTTTCCCCGATGTGGCGTTATTCGGGAATTCTGTCAGACAGACTGTCCCTATTAAAGGCTACAGTCTGGGATTGCAACAGATTTCAGTTAAGCTGATATGTGACTGCGTTTAATAAGAAGAGCTACACAACCTCATTTCAGTTATCCGTGTTTTATGAAGTTATTACTTCACTAAAATAAAAAGTCTCTCTCTTTTTTTCCTCCGAGGACCTGACCCATAATCAATGCAGAATATACACTGATGTTATATCAATCAGGAATAAAAGCATGAAGGACGTTCTGTTGTTTGTATTCATGCTCCGCGCACATCCGTGTTCGATACTGCATGTCCCCCAATGTGACAGGACACACATGAGACTTGTAGGCAAGACACTTTGTGTGTGTGTTTTCATTCCTGCAGCTGTAACCCAAAATAAGGCGTTTTAAAAAAAACAAATGTCTTCATTAATACAGACACACTTGACCCAAGTGTTTTCTATTAAAAAAAGATGAAATTTATATCGTTCTTGGTCTAGTGTATGAATAAATGTTCTGTGTGTGAGGGAGCTGGACATCTCGTCCTTGTCTTCTATTTGTCTTCCATACAAGGACAGGGATCAACGTGCACACAGTCACATAAACAACACGTGCAGTCTGGGATTGGCTGAGAGGAACGAGGAAGAGATAAGAAATGAGAATTTCTTAAAAAGTAATTTTTTTTCAGTTTTCTTCAGTAGAAATATTAAAGCACTGTGGATGTGATGCTGAGTATCCGATCACTTGGAATCACTTACACACTAAAAAGGATCAAAACAGGGACTAATCGGGCAAAAAAAATGGCTTTAAACTGTTCTCAACATGTCTGCGATGTATGTATGGAAGACGATTAGAGCCGCTGAAAATAATATGGCTCATGATTCTGGCTTTTCTTTCTTTTTCTTTTTTTTTTACATAGTTCTGATTTTTTTAAAAGTCAGAATTCTGACTTCAGTCTCTGGATTCTGAATTTCTTTAATAGTTCTGAGAAAAAACAATTGTAATTAAAGATTAAAGAAACATTTCAGGGAAGAAATGACTAATCTCAGAATTTAGCCTTTTTTTCTAGATTGGAGAAAATATATTATTAAAGTGGAATCTGGGGGGGGGGGGGGGGGGGGGGGGTTCAGAATTAATTTTTCCACTCAGAATTCTCAATCAAGGGATGACCTAAATATTATATATGTATTTTTTGTTTGTATTTCAGTGGCTGTAATCCTCTTCTGTACGTATGAGGTCAGGCATTAATGCTGGTAGTAACCTCATGCCCTATTTTTTTATTGTACTCTCCTGCTACATCGAATAATACAAATAATAATAATAATAATGATAAATAAATTTTTTACTGAGTAAGCGATAATTTCAGAAACATGTTGATTAATCTTGGTCAGTAAGGATGTAAAAGCAAGCTCAAACACCTGACACATGAGTGTTAACTACCAAAATATGAGCTTTAAGAAAAGATTTTGAAACCAAATGTGTTAAAGTTGAGACAGAATCTATTTTATCTGTCGATTTTTCACAAAGATGCACAGGCAGTTTAAACAGTATGTTCGAGTTTGAGAAAATTGTTAATTTTGAGTGATTGTTTATGTGTATTATATTTGTGCATATTGGACAACATACATGGATACGGATGTATGTGTGATAGCAACAGGCCCTTCAGCTGCATTAGCGTGTAACAATTAAAAAACAATCATTGGAAAAAGCTCTAGGTGAGAAATCAGTTCAAGGACTTATTAAAACCGATCAGATAAAAGATAATTGATTTTATTAAGAACTTAACAAAATAAACTCTGAACATCTAAATGGTCTAAAACCAGCTTTGTGATGTATATTAGTAATAAAGAGGTGTTCATTTTTGTTCACATAACTAGAATCCTCATATACTGGACTAAAGATGTAAGAGGAAGGTCCTGGAAAGAGAATTTTGGATCTAAAAGACTGCAGTTAAATGCCTTATGTAGGAGGTGCTGACTGTAAAATGTTGCTCCAAGAGTCTCTAATATTTAATATTTCATTTATTTATTATATAAGTCAATCAGGATCTCACTAATTCCACCCAATTTTCATCTGAGACACTTTGGTCATGCCGCATATCCTGGTATCTCCTCCTAAACTTCCGTCTCCCCCTGATTGAGTTCTTCCCCCTCTCCTCCTTCCTCTTCTTCCCTCCCTCCCCCCTCTACCCACTGGCCTCTTCCTGTCCTCCTCTCACCACTCTGTAGAGGGTCCAAGTGACATTTGGCTGTCCCCTGCCTCGAGGGGGTCCAGGAGATGCAGACGTTTTTGGCAGGCAGGCACAGGGAAGCCTAGGGGTCCTGACGGGGACTCCTGGACTAAGAAGAGAAAAAAAGTACACATCCTAAAATGCACCCACAGTCAGGAACACACATACGCACTTGGGGTGCACATGCAAAAGCTAGCTAATGCGCAAACAGGGGAGAGCTGACACGTGTTAATGTGTATGCACACTCGTGCACCCACCCATCAAAAACATGTAATGAAGGCACAGTGGATGGTAAATGTGAGAAGGCGAGGGAAGCTGCCCCCTGGGATTTGAACTGTTAAACTACTGAGTTTTCCCAACTGCTTCCATTCCCTGTCTTAGTTAGGATTAGATCCTTATTTAACAAGGCCTGTATGCTGGTAGTTATATGGGATATGTGATAAAACAAGGACATTTCTGCCTAACTATGTTTTTATCCAAGTGCCAAACATACTTTGATATGAAGATACATTTATTTCCGATTTAAAAATGCTTAAAAAGAAGTATAAAGTTCTGTAACATTGGCTGAGTGAACATTCCGGTTAAGATCGAATCGGTCAGACTGTCCTTGTTTCCAGGTTGTCAAACACGGACAATGACCAGAGATGGGCAGTAACGCGCTACTTGTAACGCGTTACTGTAATCTGATTACTTTTTTCGAGTAACGAGTAAAGTAAGGGATTACTATTGCAAAAACGGTAATTAGATTACCGTTACTTTCTCGTAGGAACGCTGCGTTACTGCGTTACTAAAACCGTGATTTTTTGCGAGAATGTCTCATGACAATGACGTAAGTGAGTGCGACGGCTGTGGTAGCTCGTGTGTCAATAATAGAAAACATGGAGCGAGGGATAGAATACGATCGTGCAGCATTTAATACTTGGAAATACCGACATTACTTTGAATTTGACTCTTTAAAAAGCGACAAAAACATAAGCGTACGTTGTACACTCTGCATCGGAAGAAAACTTTTTTCTACGTCGAAAAATTCCACTTCCAACCTGAGCAAGCACCTAGCACGCTGCCACAAGAATGTTAAATTGACAGAAAACCCCCAGGATCCCCTCACTGACGTGACCGCCGTGGCTACCACATCTACTTCCACCGGGCAAACCTCAGATGGACCCACTCCTGCTAAACAGGTTAAACTAGACATAAGAGCGACAGGACTTAGTGCCGCTGAACTGAAGAAGCTCGTCGCTGCCTATATCGTCGAGGACATGTTGCCGATTTCCACTGTTGACTCTGAATCATTCCGACGCATCGTAGAAAAAATACCAACTAAAAGTGGTGTCAAGCTGCCCCAGAGAAAGTCATTTGTAGGATACCTTGAGAGAGAATATGACAAAATGAACTCTAACTTGAAGGCTACACTCGAAGAGGCAGAGTTTGTTTCCACCACTGCTGACATCTGGACGGTAAATAATAAAAGTTTTATGGGTGTAACAGTTCACTGGATTAATTCCACATTACAACGCAACAAGGCCGCTCTAGCATGCAAGAGAATTAGAGGCAGCCATACCTATGATGTAATTGGAGCAGAGATTGAAGAAATCCATTCATCATATGGACTACAAGGCAAAGTTATTGCCACTGTAACGGATAATGCATCCAATTTTGCCAAAGCATTCAGAGTATGTCAGCCCTGTCATTTGGAGTCTGAATCTGAAAATGAAGAAGGTGATGACGAGGAACCGACCTTTACTGATGTCATAGAAGCTCTTTCAGCTGCTTCTGGTGATGCACAGTTTAGCCTCCCTCCACACTACAGATGTGCATCGCACACAATTAACTTGATTTCAACAAGCAATGTTGACAAACATCTAAATTCCTGTGCAGACACCAAGGCTGTATATAGGAGTAGCATTGCAAAATGTTCTGCTCTTTGGACTAAAGCAAGTCGATCAACATTAGCCTCTGAACAGGTGGAGGAAGTCAGTCGGAGGAAACTAATGGTACCGACATCCACAAGGTGGAATTCCCTGTATGAGGCCATTTCTAGAATCATCACAATTCCCTTGAATGAACTTAATCCCCTGTGTGTAAAACTGGGAATCAAGTGCCTTAATGAAAGGGAGTACCAGTTCTTGAAAGAGTACTGTACTGTGATGAAGCCCCTGACAGTGGCTCTGGACATCTTACAAGGGGATGAGTGCACCTACGGGGCTTTACTGCCAACACTCACAAGCCTGATGTCAAAGACGCTTGCCCTGAAAGATGACCTCTCTAGAATGACAGCCAGCCTTCCAGATGTCATTGTAAAGGTAAGATTATTATTAATTGCTTTGGTTGGATTTGTTAAATTTATTATACCATTCACAGTGGGTGGATGTTATACTTTGTTTTAAGCAGCGGGTACAATTATTAAAATGATAGAATAAAAGACCAAGTATTCACCCCTTGTTAAATATCAGGGACATTGATCATCATTAATCATGAATATTAATCATAATATCAACAAAAGCCTCAGCCAAAATTAAATCTCATACAGTATTGATAATAGAAAATATAGATGGTTTAGAGCTGTAAAGCCCACAAAATAATGACAATAGGTAATTATATAGTAAAATAATTTTATTCTTAGATGCATCATATTGTATGTTACAGGCCATCAAGACTCGTTTTGATGCTGTTCTGGACAGCCAAGAAGGACTTCTCGCAGTGGCCACTTGTCCCAAGTTTAAACTTCGTTGGCTGAGAGATGAGCGTAGGAGAGAGTATGTGAAGGAGCTCCTGATAACAGAGTGTCGTAAAGCTGCTCCTGCAACTGAGAACACTAATGTGTCCCAAATCCCAGCCAGCCCAGCCGAAATGGACTTTTTTGAATTTCAGAATCAGCCCACAGAAAGCTTCTCAGCAGAAAAAGAAGTAACTGACTTTTTAAGGTCAGGCTATGAGCTTGAGATTCTGAATCAGTTCCCAAATCTCAAAAAGATGTACATGAAATACAACAGTCCAACTCCATCCAGTGCACCAGTGGAACGGCTGTTCAGTTTAGGTGGATTGGTGCTTTCCCCAAAAAGGAACAGAATGTCTGATAGAAGGTTTGAGAAGCTTCTGCTGATGCGATATAACCACTGTTTCAGTCCAAAAGAAAACAATAAAACATAGGTCTTTTTCAGGGTTGCCACAAACTGAGACTGGATTAACAGCCTAAATGTAGCATGCAATAGCATTTTCTGTTTTTGTAATCTCAATATTATGCCTCTCTGCACTTTACTAACTGTTAAAAGATGTTATTGTTAATTTTATTTATTTTATTTACTTATTTTTTGCTGTATTTATATGAAAGGATGTGTGTGTGTATACACAAAAATAATTTATGTTATATGCTGGAGTATGCAGAAATATAGTTTAAGCCTTTATTTTCTTAAAATATGGTGTAATGTGCAGAAATATGTTCAAATGTTAAACAAATTTATTAAAGTCAAAGACTGTTGAATTTAATTTAATTTTTGTTTGATGCACTGTTTATAAAGTTAAGATTAAAAGTAATAAACAATTTTTTAAAAAGACACTTTTCCATTTGATTCACTTTTATATGATGGATTATGCAGAAAAAATAGAATTGGCCCAAAAGGTCTATTGCTTTATCACGCATTCAGGTAGTGTATCATGTTTTTTAAAAGTAACTAAGTTACTAAGTAATTAATTACTTTTGAAAATAAGTAATAAGTAAAGTAACGGGATTACTTTTTTTGAGAAGTAATCAGTAACTAATTATTTTTTTCAAGTAACTTGACCAACACTGACAATGACTTCTCAGAGACATGAGCAAGGTCACTCACCACACTGTGGCACCGGTTCTGGATCCAAATCATATTTTTCTAAATCTAAAAATAGTGTTTTTTTGATCTCTAAGCCAGAAAACCAAAGCAGAATAAAGTGTCCAAATGGGACATGAAGCACAGTCTCCTGGTTAAAACACTTGTGATAGATTCAGACTTAAAGGATCATTTTTAGTCTTTTCCAAAGTTTTCAGGCAGACTTGGTTATATTACAGAAAAAAGGCCATTTGTTCATTTACACTTACTAAAAATGAAAACGTTTTCCACTCCAAAACAAGTGTGGTGCATTGCAACTTACAATGCACCAGATTTTAGTTTGAGCTTTTAAAGATTCAAAGTTTCTACTGCGCTGTACTTCCTGTAAGCTAAGAATCTGACTGGGAGGCAGAGCAGATGAATACTTTAACAGAATTCAAAGTAAGACTCAACAATGGGCAAAACCCCTGTATGACTTTAAAACACAGAACTGATGGGGAAACAGCAACAGGTGTGCAGGTGAACTGCGCAGCTGGGTGGGTGTAACAGGAGCTGAAATGACATGCAAGGGATATTTTGGATTGTGAACACACAAAGGTATAATGAAACATTGTAGCACATATGTGAAGTACCTGTGAACCCTTATTTATCTTTTACTAAGTCTGGGAGAAGCCCTTTAGTTGGTCTACTGTCTGAAACAAGCTATTTTATCTTGTCTGCCTTTAAGGCCACCCTCCCTTTAAGGGTGTTTTCACATCTGCGCTGTTTAGTCTGTTTAAATCATTCTCTGGCTTAGTGTTGCTCATTTGTGCAGATGTGAACACTGTAATTGTAGTTGGGTGTCGAACAAAACAACCACGCCTAGATGGTCTCTGTCTGGTTCTAAATGATGATCTGACATCGATCCGAGCCAGCTACCAGGTGTACGCTGCAAGTCTGAACTAAACTAAAAATACCCTAAGACTACCTGTCACTTCCAAACAACTGGTGTTGAACAGTAGGTGGGACAGGCTTTTGTCCTCTCAGCCAAAGCTCTGTGCTCGAAATGACCCACAGAATCACATAATCAAGAGTGAAAAAAACTCTAAACTTATTGTTCAGAGGAATCTGAAGCCTGACCCGAAGCCTTTTGAGCTTCTATATACACTGACCACACTATTTGAGGTCAGTGAGGATCCAGCCCTGTAGCAGTATACAGTATGACAGAAAGAATAGAAGTAGCCACTAATACTTTACAGTATTAGTGGCTACTGTAATACTTTACAGTAGCCACTACAGTATTAGTGGCTACTATAGAATCAAGCTTCTGCTGCTGGTTTATGGTTTTGGGGCTCTGGTATTCTTACTTCTTCCAAACCACAGCCCCATTTTTCCCCTCATTAAAACTTGTAATTGTCAGAAGTGATGCTGACTCGACTGACATCAGTTGACGCAATTTTATCAGATTTCTTTGAGCTCCCTCTGGAGCTCTAAACAAAGTATCCAAAGGAGGCCAAAGAAAGAGAAAACATGAGTTGCTGGGATGGACAGTTCTGGTGGTGTGGCTGTCCTCTCCCATCACTCGTGTACCTCTGAGACCACTCATCTGTCTATTTTCCCTCTCCACTCTCCTCTGTCTCCCGGGTCTCTTCAGAGAGATAATACGCTGGTCATCAGGGGAGCAACAGAGCGAGGGGAGATGGAGATGCAGGACTAATTGCGGGGTGTCGTAGCTCAGCGGCGCGGCACTGCCCACTGTTTTGGCTCAGCCGTAATTACCTGGTAGTCACAGATGTTTCGTGCCATTGTTGAATGCCCAGACAGAGAGGAAGGGATAGATAGATGGACGGAGAGGTGGGGGAAACAGAAAGAGGGAGTGTGGTTTCGCCAGCCAGCTGCAAACTTCTGCACACGAGCAAAGAAACAGCTACCAGACACTTTCTCTCTCTCTCTCTCTCTGCATTTATTCATCCATCTTTTTTCTTTTTTACCCATTCTTTTATTCATCTCTTTCAATCCATTATCAAAGCAACCCTTTTATATTTGCACCTTGAGTGTTGATGGGTGATAATAATTCTTTTTGTGCATGTGTGTGTGCGGGGTGCAGCCTTCCCACTGAGGCAGAACAAAGTAGCGTAATAACTCAGACACTGAGCTGACCCTCTCTGCCGCTCTCAAGTACACTTAATGGAGGTGTGTGTGTGTGTGTGTGTGTGTGTGTGTGTGTCTGAGCATGCATGTGCATCGTGAGTGTGTCTGTCCGTCTGCTGGATTTGAATATGACTGCACTTGCATGTGCATACTTGACAGTGTGTGTGTGTGTATGTGTGTGTGTGTGTGTGTGGATCCCTGTGTGTGAATGTATCCTGTTCTCCAGTGTGTGTGTTCAAATTGCTGATCCCCTCCAGGGGTGAATTGTTATGGCTGCTGTTCTGTTGAAATTACTGTTATTTGTTTCCTTTAAAACAAGCTAATTGCAGCATAGCCGATTGCCGCGCGCATGTGTGTGTGTGTGCTTATTCGTGTGTGCGTCAATTTGTTTGCTTCCTTGTTTATTGTTTGTTTGTGTTGCATTGCAGACCCCTCCAATTTCTTTAGCATGGACACATTTTCACTCCGGCGTCAAAACTCATTCTGCTGCAGCTGTTGGGTGGCAATTTGACTTTTTAGCCAATTCTCCCGCCCCATGTTTTTTTTAAAAAAAAAACTCTTCTGCTTAACAAAAAGGAAAGGAAATTATGTGCACATAAATTGTATTACAAAAATAAATCTCTCCCTGTGAGAATGAATCAATCACATTTAACTCAGTTCCTTTTTATTAAGTGCTGCAATCATTTACTAAATGGCCTTGTTTGTGCCTTCTGAAGTATTTTTCTTCCCAGTGATAAAACTCTTGTTAAAATACTACTAAAAAGCACTCAACACCTTTTTTTTTTTTCTTCTTACGCTTATCCGATTCAGGGTCGCAGGGGTCTGAAGCCTATCCCAGCTGCCAAAGGGTGAAAGGCAGGGTACTCCTTAGACAGGCTTCCACTCTGTCACAGGGCTAACACAGACAGACAGACACCATTCAGACTCATATTCACAGCTCACCCATACATGTCTTTGGACTGTGGGAGGAAGCTGAAAACACGCAGACTCAACACAGAAAGACCCAAGACGAGACTCAAACTATGGACCTTTTCTGTGCTCCCGCTTCCACAGACCCAGACTTTCTTGTCCTTAAAAAACTGAGGAAGATGGATTGGAGAAAGATTTTGTGGAAGACACTTCTGACTTGGGTGGAGTGCAGGGCTGGGGTCCTCCATCAATCTGCCAGGTGCTGATTCTGGCCCACAGTTCTAAGGAGGGTAGCTTTGCACAGTTTCCAGACTCGACGGCAGCGTTACAGATCATGCTGGATGGAGGATCCCACTGCTTCTCCCTCCTGGACTAGAAATAGAGAAGGTTGACAAAGCCTGGCTGCAGAAGACATCCATCAAGGCTCCGAGCTCCAGGAAGCAGAGTTGGGGGAAACTACATGTCTTAAAGCAACTTCAAGCTCTTGATTTGCTCTTGCTGGTGGTTGAGAGCTGTTCTTATTTCTAGTTGCAGCTGCATATTCTGCCAAATTCTTATTTAGGAATAGCCACAAAAAAGTGTTGAGGGTGATGGTGTGACTTATCCTGTGATACCAGGCAAATTTTGTGGTGTGGGCCCAATGGATAACTCACGAGTGGACTGAAGAGGAGATGATCCAACAGAGTCACGGTCCAGTTTAACTTAGAAGTCATCTTCGGAGGAAAACTGACAGTAAAGAGCATCAGGTTTCATCAGGGAACCGGGACAGTGAGATCTGAATCTGAATCTCCCGAAGAAAGATTTAGAAGTTGAGGTGAATGTGGTGAGCAGTGTAGCTGCCTGGCTTTAATTCCACATGAATCTCCTGTAGAAGTTGAAGAATCCAAGAAATTATTTTAGTTCTTTGCCTCTCTGCCACTGACACCTCAGGGTCCCGCTTGTTCGCTCTTGAAAATGTATCCAAGGATATATCTAAATTGACACTTCCCATCTTTGACAAGTCAGAGACAGATCAGCACTGACAGAATAGGTACTCATGGTCTGTTTTATGGAGAACATGAAATGCTGAGACCAGAAAGGGAAGGCAAAAAGGAGCAGGAGGCAGAGACCGAGAGGCTACTCACCTGAGCATGTTAGCATAAATAGTCAATAATCACAGCTCATGTCCAAATTGAGACCCGGTAAAAGTTTGACTTGTTAGCAATTATAATTACTATACTTTAATATTTACTAATTAGAAATTAATACAATGCAAAAATGAAGTATTGAATTAGCTAAACTGAAATCTTAACCTGACGATTGTGGTATTTGAAAAGTCACCAGATCCTGAGGCAGGAACTCTATATTTTAAATTGATTTCAAATGTATATCAAAACATTGATAACTACAATATTTGCACTCAGACAGTAATGTCAAGCAGATGCAGTGTGCATTTAAATATGTGATATAATGAAAGAGACTGGGGAGGAGAGAGCAGCAACAATGAAAAAAAGAAAGTGTTGAGTGGGTTAAGCATGTGTGTGCATGTGTGTGTCAGTGTTAAGTGGGACATCTCAGACAGACAGGCCATCCTCTAACAGGCACCCTTCTCTGCCAGGCAGGTGAGCCAGTGTCTCTTTATCTGTCTCTTTCTCACATACACGCGCCTCTGCCAGCTCCTTCACGTCCCCCTGTGCCAGGTATGTCTACGTGCCGTCTTTGTGTGCGAATGAAAGCGTGGCAGATCTGACGAGGAAGAAAACACACACACGCACACACATTCTCACGGGGGGGAAGAGAAGGGACGAGAAGAGGAGAGGGAGAAGAAGAGGTGGCTTCGCTTCCCTCTCATCCCTCAGTCCAACACTTCTCCTCCTTTCGTTTGGTTCCATTCGATCGTCAGTTCTTTCCGTTTTGTGCCGTTCCATGTGCTGCTGCTCTGTCTCTGCCTCCACTCTTCTCCTGTCCTCTCTTTCTTTGCGCTCCATCCTTTTTCTCCCCCATCGCATCGCTCTCTTTCTTTCCCATCCATCCCCTCTTTCTCCTCGCCTCGTTCCAGTTTCCAAGTGCTTGGACCGGGGGCTTAGTGCTCCGGTCACTGCTCAGGGAGTACGGTGAGCTAAAGTAGGCTCAGAGTAGAAGAACATCACACACGCAAGCGCACACTTGAACAAACAAACACAAACTGGCCCTTTCTCTTGCTCCAATTTCAATTGTGTCTTGTGTGCTACCTACGTATGTCTCTACCTTCTCCAGATCCCAAAGCTTATCAGTACACGCAGCCTAGAAAGCATTATGAGAACTGGTCTGACATCATACGTATCCAAACACCAAGCATTCAGAGATAAGCCTCCCTGTTCCTATCTCAATCAGTTACTCGCCACTCCAGGCCAAACAAAGTTCAGCACAACAGAAAGGCTCTAAAGTTCAAACCAGCAGAAGAGAAATGCAGCTATTATTGATGCACCTGCAATTAAAAGTTATGACAAAGTAAGTGGAAAAAGTGGCAATGAGTTTGATCTGTTATGTATAGTTGCGCAAACATCTCAAGTTAGAGCATGTGTGGTAGCTCTGCATCAGTCTAGACCTGCAAATCTATCTCATGAGCCGGTATTGAATAAATTTCACTCAAAACTGACTGACAGTTTTTTTTTCTTCTTTGGCCACCAAAAGCATAGAAAAGCTCCCTGAAAGCCACCATTAATGTGAGTCAAGCAAGTTATCTGCAAGTTTGAAAAAGGATGACTAAAGATTTTCTCCTTCTGCTTGTATTTACTATTTCTGTCTCTTTGTTTTCATCATTTTTACCAACCTCTTCCCTCATCCTCGCCTTCATCATTGCATATTGATTTCATCTAACTCTCCAGGTGTGTGCTGACCTTTCATATGAGGTGCTCGTTCTTCAAGACTTCAAGAGGTGAGAATGATTGATGTCTAATCTTTGATATCCTATGAAGATGTGTGAGCATGTGTGCACAGTGTGCATTTCTATGTGGGTGTGTGGGTGGGTTGCTTAGGACCTCCTACAGTTAAGGAACCAAAGGTCCTCAGGGTATTAGAGCAGGAGATCAGGGAGTCAGCACACACACACATACACAAACACACTTAACTTGTATGAACACATTCATGCACATTGTGGTGTCTCAGCGACCTCTTGGTGAGTTCAGTGGCAAGGCGTGGTGAGAATAGCCGTTTGAACCTCCAGATCTTAAAGATCATAAAAACACACAGACAACCACACACAGATTAATGCTAAAAGAAAGGAACCACTTTGCTTGTGGGGGTTCAGAGGTCTGCCTAACCACAGTTAAGACATTATCTTGTTAAACGTTGGTTGTTACGCTGTCACTGTGATGCAAACACGATACCTTGTTATTACAATGTAAAAATGATCCAACATCATTTTATTATTCCCATAGGAAGAATGCTGTCTCCACACTCAGGTGGTTAAAAAGGATAAAGCTTAAAGAGATAGTCAGTATTAAAAGTACAATTAAAATAACAAAGTAACAAAAAACAAAGTAAGTAACATAGATTGAGTAAAAAAGTAACAAAAGGAAAAAAATAAAAACAACACAAAGTGTTGTAAATAATATTAATTTCAATTCAACTGAATTTTATTTTATTTATATAGCGCCAAACAGGGTTTTAATAGTTTTGCAATTTTCATTAGTTTTTATTTTTATTTAGTTTTGACTTCAGATTTTCAATTTTATATCAGTTTTAATTAGTTTTTACCAATTGTTTGCTAGTTTAGTTTAGTTTTTATTTTTTTGAAAATCCTTAGTTTCAGTTTAGTTTTGATTAGTTTCAGTTATAGTTTTAGTTGTGTTTGCAATAATTAAGTGTAACAAAATCCCAGTTTCATCATATCAGTCATTCTCTTCTGCTTATCCTTGGGTATGTTGCTATTCCAGCTACCATACCCTGCACCCTGGACAGGTCGCCTGTCTGTCACAAGGCTAACACGCAGAGACAGACAACTCACATTCCCACCTATGGGTTCTTTAAATAAATAAATAAATAAATAAAGGCAGATGAACAACCATTGATACCAGGAAACTATAAAATGTATATCTTGGCCCCAATGAGACTATTAACTCTTGCAGCACCGGGTGTTCGTAATTTTGGTCCAAGTGAATTGATAAACTTTTTGAAGGCAATTGACTCACACAGTTATGTAGATGTCCCAGTCCTGTTGTCTCGGGATGCATCACGCTGCCTTGCCTGGGGTTAGCTTCTGTTTTCTGGGGATGAGGGTTGAGTGTGCTCCCTTCTCAAGGTAAGCTAGGTTAGCCTTCTTGTGTGAGCTTTTCAAGTGCACTTTAAGGTTTGTGGGATTTTTTTTCCCTTTAGAAATGTCCCTCATAATTTGTCTCTTTCCACTACAAGACACTTGCTTTATCCAAAACACAGTCATATTCAAAGTAATCCCAAATTGGACTCTGGCGCTTTCTCCCGACTGTTCCTGACATGATTCTGCGCGTGGACGGAGCAGCAATACAGACGACTCGACTAACGTACTGCCACCTGCTGGCATAATGAGACAGCAAGAAAAAATCTGTAAACTAAACTTCATTTTCACCCTTGACTATTGTATGACACGCACACATCAATGAAAGCTAAACACATTTTTGCTATAAATTCAGTTAATTTTAGTTAGTTTTGTGAAAACTCATTACAGTTTTAGTTAGTTTTCCTTTTTTTGTCTTTATTTTTATTTCCTTTAACGAAAATGTTTTTTCACTTCTAGTTTTCGTTATTTCGTTAGTTTTCGTTAACGATAATAACCTTGGCGCCAAATCACAACAACAGTCGCCTCAAGGCGCTTTATATTGTAAGGTAGACCAATAATACATACAGAGAAAACCCAACAATCATATGACCCCCTATGAGCAAGCACCTTGGCAACAGTGGGAAGGAAAAACTCCCTTTTAACAGGAAGAAACCTCCAGCAGAACCAGGCTCAGGGAGGGGCGGGGCGGGGCCATCTGCTGCGACAGGTTGGGGTGAGAGAAGGAAGACAGGATAAAAGATATGCTGTGGAAGAGAGACAGAGGTTAATAACAGATATGATTCACGCAGAGAGGTCTATTAACACATAGTGAGTGAAAAAGGTGACTGAAAAGGAAAAACTAAATGCATCATGGGAATCCCTGGCAGCCTACGTCTAACTAAGGGAGATTCAGGGTCACCTGGTCCAGCCCTAACTATATGGTTTAGCAAAAAGGGAATTTTAAGCCTAATCTTAAAAGTAGAGATAGTGTCTGTCTCCCAAATCCAAACTGGAAGCTGGTTCCACAGAAGAGGGGCCTGAAAACTGAAGGCTCTCCCTCCCATTCTACTTTTAAATACTCTAGGAACAACAAGTAGGCCTGCAGTGTGAGAGCAAAGTGCTCTAATGGGGTGATATGGTACTACAAGGTCATTAAGATAAGACGGGGTCTGATTATTTAAGTAACATAAAGTAACAAAAGTAAATAATATAAAGCAATAAAATAAATAAAGTAGTAAAAGTAAGTTATATATTTTTTAATGTATTTGTGCGTGCTCAATCATCCAGGTAAGGAAATCCAAAAAAGTTGATTCTGTTCATCTGGATGTAACGTTTTCAGTGAGATAAATGTTTCGTCACTCATCCAAGGGACTTAAGATGAAATGTTTCAGTTTTTGTGTTATGCCTTTAATATTTACTATAAAAGGTTAAAGAGCAATTTGTGTAATACTAATGTGACATTATTTAACTACGCAAAGTAAAAAGGAAGCGAGACAGAGAGTTATGTAAAAAAAGATGAAGAATAAGGAGGGGTCGACTTACAGTAGGAAGAGGGAGAGATGAAGGAGAAGAGAAGAGTCTTTAATGTGTGTGGGTCTTGTAAGGTCATACAGGGGCTGGGGAGGGAGGGGGAAAGGTTACAGGAAAGGTTACTATGATTTATTTAATCACTGATCCATCAGAAGCAGCCACACACACACGCATGTGCACAAACACCACACCGCAACTGTCACATACACACAATTATTTCCAGCTTGCCTTTTTTTCTCCACATCTATGTACCACCTTAATGTTTTTCACATAAAAAAAGAAGATGGAGAGAGAAGGGTGATTTTCTCTTTTACCACCTTGTCAGAGAGAAAAAGAGGAACTAAATTTCATCTAACGGTGCAATAATGGAAAAGTATTAACCTTACAGTGGAACTTTGAAACAACTTATATGATGTCTACAAAGGATCTGGGCGATCTACACATTACACTTAAAGAAGCTGCTTGGCAATGGAACCCATGCCATGAAGCTCCTGGTGCCCAGCTATCGTGCTGATGTTAATGACAGAGGCTGAGGTGCTGTTCCTAGACACATATCCTTAGGCTCCCTTACAGTTGATTGTTGAATATCTGGAAGATAGGCTCACAGTGTTGCATGAATTGCCAAAAAACCTTCATACATGGACATTCATAGCAGCTCATGACCCTCTCCTAGAGTCTGGAGTTGCTTAGAGGTTTTATACAGAATAAAATTTACTTTCATGGTACTTACAGCAGCTTACACTGCTAATCACTGTTAATTTCTTCCCCAGCAAACTGACAAATTACATTCTCTTCAGTATTAATTGTGAGGTTTTCAACATACTATATGGACCTAAGCAGATGTTCATAACTGTAGTAACTACAGAGCGATAGAGCTGATGAGCCACACTATGAGGCTATGGGAAAGAGTTGGTGAAGCTAGATTTAAAAGGAGTGATGGTGAGTGAGCAGCAGTACAGCGCTACAGATGTGATGTTTACTTTGAGAGTGTTGATGGAGAAGTTTAGCGAATGGCAGAAGGATTTACACTCTGTGTGTGGATCTCGAGCAGTTGATAGGATACCAAGAGAGGAACAATGGTGATGCATGAGGAAGTCAGGAGTGACAGAGAACTGGTGCAGGACATGTTTGAGGACAGTGAGACAGAGGTGAGGTAGGTACAGTACGGTAGGAATGACAGATGGCTTCCATGTGGGGGTGGAATTAATCAGGGATTGGCCCTGAGAAACTTTCTTTGCATTGTCCATGGACAGGCTGACAGATGAGGTCACGCTGGAGTTTTCATGACTGTGATGTTTGGATCACAGTAAAAGTAGGGAACAAGCGGAAGAGAGCCTGGAAAGGTGGAGGCATGCTCTGAAGAGAAGAGGAATGAAAATCAGTAGAAGTAAGACAAAACATGTGACTGAATGAGAGACAGGTGGAAAGGTGAAGCTGCGAGGAGCAACCAGGTCAATCATCCAAAGCAATGGACTGTGCACAAGACAGGTGAAGGAGACAGCATGGTCTGAGTGTGTGGAGATGACTTAGAAAGACGAAGTAACAGACTTGCTTTGGACATGTATAGAGGAGGGATGGTCGATATTTTGGATAAAGGATGTTGAAGATGGAGCTGCCATGCAGGAGGAAAAGAGGAAGACTACAGAGAAGATTCATGAATGTAGAAAAAGACATGTGACAGCGAGGAATACAAGTGATAGGATGAGATGGAGGAAGATGATGTGACGACCTTAAAGGAAGCAGCCGAAAGACGAAGATGAGAAAATATGTATCTGGGCCCTATAATGTTAAAGTTGTCTCTCTAGTTTCAGTGTTTTTGTTACTATGTTTTTGCACCATTAAGTTGTAGGCTAATAAATACTTAAAATACTAGCTTTACTAAACGTGAAGATTTTAAACAATGGTCCCAAAACCCTTTTTGTTGGTTATTATTTGCTGTGGAGATTAACTCATATTTTTTTCCTGCCAACACATAATAAGGGATTTGTTACTGTTTCCTTTGCAGCCAACAGAGTGCGTCTGCTGCTATTGTTAGCCACAAACTGACATACTAACAATACACGATTACATTTATCAAAAACATTTTTTTTCCATTAACATTAATAAAAATGTTGCATTTTAACTGCAGTTACAATGTTGCATTATTCCCACATAAAGTTGAACTTTAAAATAGTTGGACCACTACAGTTACCGCAACAGCATTTTGTCAGCTTTCCAAAGTATTTTTGGCCCAATTCCCTGTTGGATTTCTAACCTAAGCCGATACTGACAGCAGCACTGGGTTTCCTGGAACGTGTAAAGAGGCACCGGAAGACTAAAGAGAATAGGTGAGTGGTGCATTGCCCCGGCATGCAAAAGAACGCTCATGAAATATGGACGACTTTGGAATAGTCAATGTAATTAATGTTAGCGTTGAAACAAAATGCCCACCATTGCTGTCACATCACTTGTTTTGCATACTCACACACGCACAAACACACACATACACACATCTTATCCGTAAAGACACAAGGTCGGGTAGATGGATGGAAGGGATGATGGGAGGATGAAAGTGCCACACTCGTTTTTTTCCCCCTGCCTTTTGTGGTGGAGAATGCCCCGAGGCAAGATTTAACAGAGGGAAGAGACAGACAGAGGAAATGAAGGATAGGAAAAAAGGGGGTGTGAAAAAAAAGGAGGTGTCTCAGCGACAATGCCAACCCCCACCATCGCTCCTGCCCCCCTCATTCTCGCCATGTCTACCTCTCCCTGCTTCATTCTCAGCTGCCTCGCTTGAGGCCTCACTAGCCCTTTGTAGGGTGCGACCTTGGTGGTCACTGAGCTGGTGTGAACATGCAAGAAACAAGCCATATGGGTGAGACAGAGCGAGAAATAGATGTAGAGATTCAAGGAGAGAGCCATCTAATCCTTGATTTGTCTCTGTGTCTTTTCTCCCCTCCCTCCTCCCCTCGCGCTCACACACACACCGTCTGGGCTACATATGTGCTCCTTCACCCCTTTCTCTTGGCCAGGGCTAGGGCCAGTGCCCCTGCCACCTTACCCAGGGCAAGGGCTGCATATGTTGGGAAGGTGGGTACTACAGAGGGGGGGAGATGGGCTGGGTGGGCAGCAGATGGCTGAGCCCTAAGGCCTCCACTGGTGTGGCCGGTGGCGAGTGTGTACGCATGTAGAGTGTGTGTGTGGGGTGGGTGGGAGGTAGGTGAATGTGCGTATGTGCTTTGGAGGTGTGTGTAAGTAGGTGGGGGATTGTTGGTCTGCATGTGTGTATATGTGCGTGCACATGAGAGTTTTCTGCTTGGAAGGATGAGTGGACGGGCACCAGTGCAGAAGAACTTCTTCTGGTCACGGTGAGCGAAGAGAAGGAAGAAAGAGAGATAGAAAGGAGGGATGGCAAAGAACAAGAACGCATAAATGAGAAGCATCAAGCGCTACCTGGTTACCTTGGTGTTTTTTTCCAAATTATCATCACCCTGATTTTTATTCACAGGTAGTTTTTGTGCCTGTAGCAGCAGATCTAACCCATTTGATGGTGTATACTTTGATTCTTTGCATCAGTGTGTTTGGTTCAAGCCCTTAAAAATTTTTACTGCAAGTGATTCACTAGTTATTTTACCCTTCTTATCTCATTTCTTTACTCTGAGAGGTTCTTTAAAACCACATTTGAGATGTCAGTAGTCTGCAGCGCACAAATGTTCTACCTGCAACACGGGGGGTATCTAAATCTAAATAAATAAATGATTTGGCTGTCTCGGTTAATGACATGCATACTTTTGATATGCAAAACTACAACAAAGTCTATTCAAGAGCAAAACATCAGGATTGTAATATTAATACACATCCCAGAGGTGTGTTGACCAATAGAAGAAGCAGTGTCAAAAATGTAAGCTGAGAGGATTCACTGGTATTAAACACATCTCAGTTTAGGAAGTAAAGGATATAGATTTTCAATTTGGTCTTTAGACCAGAAGAAAACTTTTTTACTCAGTGCTTGAATCAAGAATATATGTACGCATGTTCCGTATTTCGATATAAATGTTGTATACACTTAAAAAGAATTATGAGCTAATATGAAAATATACATAAACAAATAACTTAAATTTTACAGTGTTTGTTTATTTCAAATTATTTATTTAAAGTAAGTTAAATGTCACCATTATTACTGTCCCCCAGTTGGGGCTGTCCAAATTCAGAGGCTGCATCTACCTGAGGACCCGGCCTTCATTGTCAAAGTGGGCCAGGTACTCCGAAAGCCCGGTAGGCCGGAAGTGAGTGATTGTGACGGCCTCCAGAATTACGTCCCAAGCTCTCTCTGTGGAGTGAAACTTCTGCTAAAAGTTTATTTTGCGACCCAGAAAGAGTAATAAGGGTAATATAAAAACTAAGTAGCTGCCGCCATTGTTGGAAACTGGAATTGGCTGGGCCGCACTATGAATTCTGGGATATGGTTTTGCATTTTTGTTGTGGAAAGTCAGGAGAAATTCAGGAGAATGGTGGAGATTTTTGGGAGGGGCACTGAAATTCGGGATTCTCTCAGAAAAATCGGGAGGGTTAGCATGTATGAGCAACGTACCGAGACATCCTTGATGATAGCCTGCTCGGACTGGGGCAAAGGTTCATCTTCCAACAGGGCAATGACCCTCAGCCAAGTTACCAAAGGAGTAGCTTGTGGACGACTCTTTGATGTCCTTGAATGACCCAGCCAGGACACAGACTTGAACCTAATTGAACATCTTGGAAGAGATCTGTGCACCGACACTGAGCATCCAACCTGATGGAGCTTGAGAGGTTCTGCAAAGAAGAATGGGTGAAACAGCCCAAAAATAGGAATGCCAAACTTTTAGCATCATACTTGAGGTTTCAACAAGTTATTGGGCAAAGATTAAATACTTACGAACATGTTAGATTTTAGTTTTTTAAATGTTAATAAATTTGCAAGAACTTACAGCAAACTTGTAAAATAGCAAAATATATACATCAGACTATATATGTATGCGGCTTTGTGTGTACATGCAATAAAAGCAATGCTCCGTAATTGTGTGTGCATGTACGTATAGAAAATGCTAACCTTAGTGAAATTTTTAGGGATATCGCACATAAAATGTGTTTGGACATTAAAAAGAATTACGGCATTTACAAATGAGCCACTGCCTACATTTTTGCAGATCATCAATATTTGATGGTTGCTTTTGTCGTCTTTTAATCAAGCGTCGTGCAGGATAAGTAAGAAATGTCCTTGACATTCCTAACGTGTGTCTTCTGAACGCATTCATTCATGCAAGCAGCTGTTCATGTGTGCGCGTGGCCTCTGGCACCGTATCTCCTCTGTGCCCTCTAAGGAGGCAAGAAGAAACATCCACACCACCATTCCCTCTCACATGGGAGGGGAAAAGACAAGAGGGAGGAAGAAGATATCAGTTTCGTCCTTCACCTCTCCCACAATCCCCCTCTTCTGCACCATTAGACAAGAGGAAAGTGTCCCGAAGACGCTTGCAGGTATGACACAGCTGCAACGCTCTGAATCTCTCTCTCTCACACACACACACACACACACACACCTTGCAGGTATGGGCCAGTTGCCATGCTCTAGATAATAGGCTGTTGAGGATAAAGCTTGTTAGGCAGCCACAGCTGACACGACAGACACCGACACACTAGTTGGAAAAGCCGGTGAACGGAGGGCAACCAAGGATGCAGTGACGACTCAGTAATCTTTCCTCTGGCTCTTTCTAAACTTCTTTCTTCCCACTTTTCTAATATTTGATTCTTCTTTCATGCTTCGTTCACATTTTCATGCTTCTATTAAGCAAACATTAAAAACTTCCAGCCCATTTATAATCATTTAGCTTGCATCTTTTTGGCAGATAGTTATGTGCATACTGTTTGTGGCCGGTTCAGCTCTAAATTTCTTCATCAGCCTCTCACACTCACAGACACACACATGAACACACCCCACAGACTCCCAGAAGGTCATCCCCTCTGAGAATGTCTGTTTGAAGTGAGGACCTCTGTGGCAAGCTGCTGGACGCCTGCTTCACTGTCAGGTGTGTTTGCCCGTGTGTGGATTTCTTGGCGCTTTCATGCTCATTCATATCTGAGTGCCTAATTGTATACTTGTGCGAATGCATGAGTTTCATGCTTTTATTGTGTAATTATGCTTGTTTATATGCTGCATGCTAGCTGACAGTATGCGTGTGCGAGTATGTGTGTGCGCTGGAGAACAAGCACCACAGGCTGTGGCGTGTCCGTGCCTCCTGGTAATGGATACTAATGGCCCTGGGCAGGCCTCCATGGAGCAGGAGGGATAGATTTGTCTGTTTGACCCCATCCTGCTGCCCTCGCCCTGGGAGGGGGAGGGTCTGAAGGGTGGGAGGCTCTGTGGGGGTCTGGGTCACCATCAGCATGCATAACCCTCAACATAAACACACACTGTTAGCTGTGTAAGTGACAGCAAAGACATGCATGCTGGCGTCGCATGTTCTGGAAGGTTACAGACGCTGTGGAGATGATTAGAGAGGAACAGTAGCACGAGTGATTGCAGTTATCTGAAAATATCCAGGTTACATACTTCATAGACAAGTATTCTTATACTCTCTGTGCATTAATGCATAAAGAAAGGTTATGAAGTTATTTACATTTCCAAATCACACATTTTTAAAAGCACTTCTTAACCCTTTAAAGCCAATCGGAGCAGGGACGCTCTGTTTTGCCTAACTATTTTTAAATCCCGGTAGCACTGCAACCACGTAAGCTAGCGCAATAATTTTTTTTGCATATAAAACCGGAGGAGTTGTACTTACATCTTATGCCATCCGCTTGTCCTCGGTCACGGTTTCCTTCCACATATATCTTTGCAAAAACTGCATAAAAAGCACTTGCAGCAACAAAAACATAATTTTCCAGAAACACGCTTTGCCGATCCGATCAGCTGTTTGTAACACTTCCTACGACCATCAGCGTGAACTATCGCGTGTCCTCCATGTCCTGCCCGAAACCGGAAGTGACGTCATTTTGCGGAAATGTAGTTTTTTACCATCAGGGCCTTATGAGCCTTATGGTGTTTTTTAAAGTTATTTTTGACTTTATGACTTTCAGTGTCGTTTCTGGGATGCTTAGGACTCATATTGCACTGCTGGAAACTGTTTATTTTGATGCATGTGCTGTTTTTTTTGCAAATTTGCATTATAATATTTATTTTCGTTTTTCCTGCAGTATATAAAAATTGGTGTATTTCAAAAATGAAACTATGAAGACACTCAAAATAAATTTCCTGTGGCGGGAAACTATTTTGTGAAAATTTTTTGTATTTACAGTTTTGAGGGATAAGCCTCTTAAATTTCTCTAACTAGAAATATATGTTAAAAAAAACAAAAATGATTTTACATTTTTTTGTAGTTTATTGCACTTTTTTGCAATGTATGTAATTACTATGCACATATTATTAAAATTTGGGCTATAATGGTTAATGGTTGTATTGATGTATAGCAACTTGAAATGCTCCCAAAAACTACAGCACTACAGCATGTAAAAACATAGTATAAGCTCTGGCGGACTTGGTTCTATGGTAGGTCTTAAAGGGTTAAACAAAGCAGGACGACTTGTCGGGCCTGAGCGATGGACAAAGCTACTCGTGCATAATGCGCACATACATGTCATCCCAGGAGGTATTGCTGTATGTTTTTATCCAAGGTTGATTTATTTTTCAAGTAGCCACTCCAGCTTTTCTCTTTTTTTCATAACACACCCTTAAAATTTAGAAACTCTTCAAAAGTGAAAAGTGTCTGCTAATTGCTTATAGGCGGACGGAGCTTCACTTAGCTTCATGTAAATGTTTTCCTTGAAAACATCCCTGAGGCATTACAGTATGACCTTTTGTTAGATTTCCAGCTAATATCACTTTTGAATCAACATTTCTACTGCCTGAAAGGAAAAATGTTAAATTCATCATTTCTTACGTGAGCTCGAGACTTTTTTTTGACCAGAGAATTACCTTTTCTTGCTTCTGTCTAATGTTAAAGATGATGGATTTCCATTGTATGAATGTTGAACATTGGGGCAAAATGCCTGGAAAAGGAAGATGTGGCCATGCTGAGCCATTATTTTAGATTTTTTTATTTTTTATTTTTTGGTGATTAAAGCTTTTGGCAGAAAACTGACATTTTATTTCAATACCTGTTAAGGTTTTGGAGAGCGACCGACCTCTGAGCAATGAATTGCTAAATTTGTTCTTCCCTTTTCTCCTTCTGTCTCTAAGTAGTTGAATGTCAAAAAGAGGGAAGTGGCTCAGGTAAACAGGGCCTCAGGGGAGAGGTGACCTTTGGGTTCACAGTCAGGGGGACACAAAAGGGAAGGGAGAGGGAAGGAGGGAATGGTGAAAACAAGGCTGAGTGCAGAGAGCAGATAATGGAAAAAGCATGAAACCAGAGAAAGACAACAGAAGAAGAATGGGAAGCGACAGAGAAGAGGGAAAGATGGGAAAATGATCTGACTAATTAACTAGAAAGTTAATATTAAAAAGTATCTGTGGAAGAGCTTTTAAAATCAAAGAATCCAATTGCCTGGAAATGTGAACACTAAATGACAAGGTTTCTTTTTTCATGGTATTTTGAAATGTCCGAAGTTAAACATACTGAACAGCATCTTATTCCTAGAATTGGTTTAGTTAAACCCCTACATATAATTAAGTACAAATTATCTCACCCACTACAAATGCAACACAACCTCAATCCTTGGCTCATATGGACGTTGGTCACAACCCATACACGTTACATTTTAAAGACTAGTATGATGTGCAGTGTTGTTTGCTGTGAAAATTAAATGATACAAGGCTTTTTTTGGGTGTTCAAGGTTCATAAATGCTAATAATCATTTTTAGTCTGTTGCTACGTGGTTGCTGGTAACAGAATACAGACTGTATCAGAAAGAATCAATGGATTTCTAAAAGTTATACTTTTTGTGGTGACAGGCGTAGAAACCTGTGGTAAATTTTAACATGCATGACTGAATACAAAGTTTTACACACGAAACTTAGAATATCACCTCTGGATGCACGGCATTTCTCTATACAATCTACATACAAACTTTTGTGAGCATATATCTGTAGTCAATGCTTTAGCCCATTGGTAGGTACTTGCTAAGCAATATAATATCAGATATGGATAAGAGCCTTCAGGGGCTTAAGATATAACTGTGTGACAACTTTGACTGCTCACCTCCTGATCATGTAGTTGGAGTTTGCAGGCAAACACACAAAAAGACTGGTACAAGCTTCTCCGCCCTTTCAAAGAGTGCTACAGCCCACTTAAAAAACAAAAAATTCAATGGGGCCCATCCAGTCTTAAATCTTCATTCTAATCAAAATAAAAGAGAAATAGAAAGTGATATATTTCATTAAAAATTCTGTTCAAAAAACATAAATAACACAGGTTGTTCGCTACAAATTATTAATGTCAGCGAGTCATACACACAGCGTTAAAGGCACGTGTGTAAGATCAAGCACCTAGCCATGCAATCTGTCTTTAAAAACATTTGTGAATTTCACTGTGGATGCCACTGTGGCAACAAGTCAGTTTAGCAGTAATGTGTAGGTGGCCAAGCACTTATCGTGTTCTAAGCTTGAAACACTTTAAAGCTAAGGAGCTTTAAAACGTGACGCCATCATGTCCTGATGAAATGTCAGAATGCTGTGAGTGACAATAACGATAATCGTGACAATAGGTCCTTAAATAATTTGCTATATATATTGATAACCAGTGTTGGTCAAGTTACTTAAAAAAAAGTAATAGTAACTAATTACTGATTACTTAGAGAGTATGAGTAATCAGTAACTAATTACTGATTACTTCCCCAAAAAAGTAATCCCGTTACTTTACTGATTACTTATTTGCTTGGAAGTTTAGGTTTTTTTTTTTTCGCTGTAACAAGAAGTTTTCTTCCCACGCACAACGGACGCTAATTTTTTTGTCACTTTTTATGGAATCAAACTTAAAGTAAGGTCAGTACTTCCACGCTTTAAACACTGCACACTCATACTGTCTCCTGCACTCAATATATGATCCATTGTTGATCTGCACACAGCTGTGTCACGAACGTCGCACTTGCTTACGTCACTGTCATGAGACATTCTTGCAAAAAAAATCACGGTTTTAGTAACGCAGTAACGCAGCGTTCCTACGGAAAGTAACGGTAATCTAATTACCGTTTTTGCAATAGTAATCCCTTACTTTACTCGTTACTTGAAAAAAGTAATCGGATTACTGCCCATCTCTGTTGATAACCCTTAAAATGGGAACCCTTAGTAGAATAAAATGTTTCACTTAACGTTAGATGAGGACAATGGACCCTTTGATTATTTCCAAAAATCCTTAAAATTCAGACTTTTACACCAACACATATTAAAGTGGACATGAAACACTACATGGATAAAGGCTATTTTAGGGAATGGAGCCCTGCTCTCAAAAACAGACAGAGATTTAACAGCTGTCTGTGAAGTTGGATTTAAGAAATATGTGGTTATGTTTTTGGAACATGTTTAGCATCATCTCATACCAGTTCAAAAGGTTATGTCACTGGATTGGTTGGTCGGTTGGTTGATTGGTTGCGGCTAGAGAGTTACTTTAGTTATTTATTTATGTTAGCAAACTAGTGACAGAGCTGATAACAGAAAACAAGGGAACTAAGAATAACTCACGTTGTCCACTGAGCTATTGGTTTTGTCACTGGTTAGCTAACATAAACTAATGTAAGTTTATTAACTGTGCCCAGCCAACCAACTCGGTGACATCACACTTTTATGCTCTATACTGGCACAAGATAGCGCTAAACATATTCTAAAAACTTTAGCTTTAAGCACTTATTTCATAAATCCAGCTTCACAGACTGTTTTAGAGCAGTGCGCCATGGTGTAAATTAACCTTCATACATGCAGTGTTTCATGTCCACTTTAATGTTTTTAAAATAGGTGATGGTAAAATAGTTGGATTTAGCACCTTTATGCCAGCTATAAGCAATAAGGCACGGCAGAACTGTAAAGCCAGTCAACAAAAAGAAAAGCATGTTAACTTGTCGTCGCTAAATAAATATTAACCAGTACCATTTTTCTATGCTGATAAAAAATGTAAACTTTATAATCAAATTTTGGAGAAAAAAAAAGTACTTCAACGCTTAAAAACTTCAACCCATTACATGGGATTTGAAAAGAATGACATTCTTAGCTGAAGAAAAAAATTGAAGGATTTATGTGGTAATTAAAAAAATAAATCTAGTCCTTCACAGTGAGTGTAAAGCAGAAAGTTTGTGCCCACTACCCACAGCGGGGAGAGATGTGTGTCTTAGCTCATCAGCGAGGCTCTGTTCAGATCAGTGTCTCCTCTCCACAGGTTACTGCCACTACTCATGAGGGCGACTCGCCTCGCCTTATGGGAGGCTCAGTGTGCTTCAGAGGAGAACAAAAGTGAGAGATTCTCTCTTTAAGTCCTATCCTTCCTGCTCTCTTTCTTCCCATCTTCTTCTCTCCTCTCCATTTGAAGCTTTTCTTCTTAACCTTTCTCTGTGTTCCTCTCTCATTCCGCTTCCCTCTCAGACTCTCTTTCTCTCTCTGTCTCTTTATCCGGATGTCTCCCACCGTGGCAGGCAGACATCAGTAGCCCTAGGGAAGTGCTTCGCTGTGGGAAGGAGCCTTGGCTTTAACTGGCTCTAAGTGGCTCTTGCTGTTTGTCTCTTTAGTTGTTTATTTTCTCCTTTGCTCACCCCGGGCAGGGAGGAGAGAGGGACACTTAGCGTCGGGGAAACCACAGCGTGGCCAGGCAGGGAGGTTTAATACCGCTTAGTAGCCTGCAGAGTTTACATGTTAGGGAGGCACAGAGAGACAAAGTGCAGGTGTGTGTAAGTTTATTATTGCAGTTTGTGTGTCATTTTATCATTAGAAATGTTATACAGATGTCAGATGGCTTGTGTGCGTTTTACTATGTTACTGTAATTACGGTGTGTGTTCACAAGTGTGTGTTTGTATCGACAAAGTCAAAAGGTCCAGGTATGACCTTCTAAGATGACATTATTTGCCATTGATTTGCCTCTGTTTCATATTTTGTCTCACTGGGACTACTGTACCAACAATTGGCCTCTATTGTTCTGTTTTTAAAGACAAACAGCTACGCTGCATTCCCTCATGAAAAAGGTAAAACAATTGTGTTTCTGGTCACTGCCTCAAATTTCAAACCTGACCTGTAACATGGGAAACGTGTTTTAGTTTGAGATTGAATCAAAAATAATTGGTTCTTAAAGGTTTTTTGTTTTTTTTGTTTTTTTAAAAGGGTGCTTTGGAAAAACAATTCCTTAATCTCATGTTTATGTGATGTAGGGGAGCCTGGACCTCAACATTATCCATCTTCTCTTGACAGATAACAGAACAACAGGTAGCCAAGATCCACAGAAGACTTTGCACAGTGCTATATTTAACTAAACAACAAGTGATGGAAACCTGAATACAACACCTTGTGTATTAACAGGATTTCTACCCGAGTTCAAGTCTCATCTGCAAAGGAAAATATCATCTTCTGTTAGTGTTTAGACTGAGTGGCAGTATTTAAATACTGTGAGTTTAATCATGTTTTTTCAATTAAAAAGTCACCAGTCTATTGAATGATCTGTACCAGAATATGGAGAATATGTTGTGTTGCCAGGGAATGTCAAATTTCCATTAGCACAGCTCAAAAATGTCAGCTTTCTTAAATCAAATCAATCAAATCACTTTTATTGTCACATCACATGTGCAGGTACACTGGTACAGTACATGCGAGTGAAATTCTTGTGTGCGAGCTTCACAAGCAACAGAGGTGTGCAAAAATACAATAACATATTGTATTTTTGGTGCTGTGACACCACGAGTGCAGAGGGTGTCTGGATTTATACCAAACTTCTGGGCTTTGCCAGCCATTCCCAAACTTAAATACAACAGCAGTAAATATAGGTCAGAGTAATGTTTAATATCCACCTTATATTACCATGTGTAATTCACTAACATATAAAAATCTATAACTGTAATTTCAAACTGAATTTGTGTTTTTTACTGTGACCCATGTGCAGTACCTTCATTGGTACTAGCTGGCAAAAACACATGCTAACTTTTTCTTTTTAAAATGTTTTATTTAACCAAGATGTGAACATTTGAGATCAAGAATATCTTTATCAGAGTGTTGCGAGTGCAGATAGGACACAAGAACGTGTCGACAATCACCACATTGTTAAAAGCACAATGCACGAAGTTTACTAGTGCCAGCAGGATCTACCATAAATTGCTTCTAATGCTAGCCTACTTCAAATAAAAGCCCATTGCTTTTAATGGTTTATGGTAACAGGAGAAAATGAAGGCCCAGGTCTATCTTTGAAGAAATGCAGTAGCTTTCCAATATGAAACCACCTGGATCTGTCCATGGTGCTGATTTTTCCTCTCGCTTTCTCTCTCTGTCTCTCACACACACACACACACACACACACACACACACACACACACACACACACACACACACACACACACACACACACACACTGCCTATGTCATTGTGATATATACTCTGAGTCACACTAATGGCCCATTCATAACACCTTTTTCTATGGCACTGTAACCAGCATCAATAGAAGAATAATTTAATAGTTTTTTTTTCTTAAGCTAAATGTTCAGGGAATCCAAGGATATTTGATAAAATGCTCACAAACATGACGAGAGCAGGTGTTGCTTGGATTGCATGCCTATTCTCACCAAGGCACAATACACGGGAATGAAATGGAAGGCAAGCAAAGGCACTTTGCCATCGTCAAATCAAGCTTTCCATCAAGCACGTCCACGTAGATACATAAAGAATCAATATTTTTATGACTGGCCTCACAGACAGAGGGCCTCTCAGTGAGCTTCAGCAGCAGAAAGTAACTTTTCTGTTTGCTGGCACGGTTGTGCGTTGTTCAAAGATTAAGGCAAATAGGGGTTTAATTCCTCTAAGTGGTGTGCAAGCATGAGCTGTGAAGTCATGCAAAATGCCGGATAGCATGTTTTTATAAATTTGTGCGTTCCTAAGGACCTAAGCGAGTGCATCTTAGTGTGTAATGTGCGCAAGGCCAGGCAGATGTATGAAGGGAAAAGAGCGCACTCTTAAATACTCAGCTCACCTCACACGTATCGTCACACACTCGCCTCACAAATGAACACCTCCGCATCATAATGAGAATTACCTGCATGGCCTCACATTGCACTTCTCATCCCCTTGCAAACAAACACACACACACACTTGCACATTTGCTCATCTGTCCTGGCTCCCCCTGTCACTCTTTCTTGTTCCTATTCTTGTTTTTCTCTGTCTCTGTTTTCACACATGTAAACACACACACACACACACACACACACACACACACACACACACACACACACACCCCTCCAGTGTCCTCGTCGTCTCAACTTGAGCAGCAAATGAACACAATTAGCCACGGCTCCACAAACACACACTGGGGTATTGTTCTGCTCACACTCACTCAGTCCTTAATCTGCTGCTCCGGAGGGACCTCGGGTGTGTGTGTGAATGTGTATGCATGTGCGTGTGAGTGTGTGTGTGTGTGAAGGCAGTCGAGGGGAAGCATCGCAGAGCCCAGCTGACAGAAGGGGCTTCCAGGCCTTTTTCCCTCAGAGGTTTCCACGATGATGATCAACTCCTCGCGCCTTAGTCCTTGCTGTGCTCGCCTCAGTACCCCCGCAAACACACACACACACACACACACACACACACACACACACACACACACACACACACAGACACACACACACACACACACACACACACTCTTTGAGCAATGGACCATTCGGCTTGAATGCATTTCAAACACGAGCACACACACAGCCACAGCCTTCGGTCAGAGCCAGATGTTACGGGGTGAACAAAGGCATTGAGTCACAAGTTACTGTTCTCAACAGCAGGTTGAGCCTCAGGTCATTATTAGCACACATACACACACACACACACACACACACACACACACACACACACTGAGCAGCGGACCCACTCACTACATTGCACAGCCACTGACTGAGCTTGCCGTTTCTTCCCCTTGAGCAAGTGTGTGCTGTCTTGCTAATTAGACAGCAGGTATCTGCCTGACAATATTTCTTGCAAGAACACCTACACAAGTGGCTGCTTAATGACTGCACTTTAAGATGCCTCGCAGGCCTTTACAGAGGAGACGGGGGCCTTCGCAGCCATGCAGCGCTCTACTTACTGGCTTAAGGCCAGTTGCCACAGTCACATCAGCAGCGTGTAGCATTTAGCATCCGTGCTAAACAACCAATATCCTTATTTACATGCATAATAGCTTATAGTAAATCTAAAAAATGCCTGTTTAATAAGTGTCTTCAAATAAACTTGTGAGATTACAAATACGTATATAGTCTGGTCACTATCTTGATTATGATTTATTAAAATTATCCTTTGACCTTGACACTGAAATGAAATAACATTGAACTTGATCGTTCATTGCTGGCATTTCAGTCATCAAACATGACATACAGTACTGCAGAACATCTTGAGTCACCAATCATTTTGCTTCCAAGCAGCCAGACATTTATTAAAGTAGTCTTAAGCAATAATTCTCAAGGCTTTCTGAAGGTTTATCAAGGTTTTTCTCTGGGCATTGGCTGCTCTTGCCTGAGTGTTTCTTTTTATTGATTCATTTTTTAAACATCACAGAAACACTTTGTAAACCCTCCACCCTCCTTCACTTGTTCTAGCCTCCTCCTCAGACGTCAAACAGTGTTATTTAAGTTTCTCCAGTCAGACTTTCTCCTTGTTTTTGTGTTAGAGGTCTTTTACATCATCATATAATTCACCTCCATGTAAACGTGTTTCCTCATATAGAGAAATGGGGCATGGCTATATACAGATAATATGCAGATTGCAGGAAGTAAACACAAGCCTGTTGATTTAGAATAAATCGGATATACTAACAATAATTCCAAACCAACTGTCACTTGCAGTAAAATCATACCTGGATAGAAAACCACACAGTGGAGCACTATCAGTCATGTATTGGCCTCCCCAGAGCCCGGACCTAAACATTATTGAAGCAGTGTGGGATCATGTTAACAGAGAACAGAACAAAAGGTGGAAACATCCAAAGAAGAGCTTTGAATGTCCGTCAAGAAACCTGGAGAAAGACTATCTAAAGAAATGACAAGAAAGCTGCCTAAGAGTTTCGTCTTATTTTTTTTTAGTCCTTTATTTATCCAGGTAAAAAATCTCATTGAGATTAAAAATCTCATTTCCAAGAGAGACCTGGCATGTACTATTATGTACTATTTGTCCTCATTTTATGCTCAGGGAAAGAACATTCCCATGCACATATATCATCAAGCTGATATAATCTGGTTTATAACATTATTGCCTTAGTTACCTTACAGGTGTTGACCCTTGCAATTAAACACCGTTCTCACTGAAGGACTTAGAGCTATTTTGTTAATTCACACAAAAGACAAAACAGAGATCTAAAAAATTGTTTTTGCTTTCCACGTATTAATTTAAAAAAAATTACAGAACCACATTCATCAGAACAGTCTGGGTCAGAACTGGAGGCCAACTTTAAACCCTTGAGAGCTGCATGTCATGTTCATCATCTCGCCGCTATGATCGCATATTTGGGCTTCGTTTTTCTATTCAACCATTCCCTCCTAACTTTCTGACTAGCAGAGACCTCTTTTGTCTCACAGCCACGAGGGATAGTGACAGAGAGAGAGTTGTGACATGTCTGCCAATTTGACTCTACTGTGTTTACAATGACCTTCCCTTCGGTGTGAGGTGCGTTTGAGTGCCTCTGTCACCATGACAACTGGACATATTTTAGTGGCCACTCCAGCTTCTTTCTGCATATCATTACTGTTTTCAGATGTTAAGGTCACTGCACAGAGACAACACTTTAGAGCAAAGTGATGATTTTGACAGTGTTTTATGACTTTTTTAAATGAGTTCTTCTCTAATGTGTTACCTATTGTTACACATCGTCAAACAGCTGCATGTAAAGTACACTTGCTTGGACTGCTTTACTTAGTACATGTTCAGGAACTGTCATCTATGTTCTTTTTATCAGCTTCTACAGCCAAAGTTGTGCAAATTTTAACAGAAAACAAGATTTTTAAAATGTCTTTAAATGTCTTATTTTCTTATAAACTAGAGTGCAATGTAATTGTAAATATCAGGTGGAGCTTAAAAACAAATTATGACTGAGCAAACCTTAAATTATGGCACACATTTTGGAGTTTATTGCCCTTAATTCATGGTAAGTGAATAATCACGCAAAGAAAAGAGCTTGTACTGAGCTGCAAGATCTAAAGGAAGATAGGAAAACCTCATGTATGGACACACACAGCATTGCTTTGCTTTTGCATGCATCAGTTATAAACAGTAAAATTATGTTGCAAATGCGACTGTTTCAATTCAGATGAAAAGCTTTTTTTCATGAGGTCATTTTTCATTCTCCTGTGAGCCACAATGAGAGGAGCTAAACCCTGTGA
Source organism: Maylandia zebra (assembly GCF_041146795.1). Taxonomy (NCBI): domain Eukaryota; kingdom Metazoa; phylum Chordata; class Actinopteri; order Cichliformes; family Cichlidae; genus Maylandia; species Maylandia zebra. The sequence goes on along the minus strand of NC_135188.1, from coordinate 29,438,346 downwards.
AGCACCGCGGTGGCATTTGGAGTGGACACATGAACCCCTTTACACAAACACACACTGTCATTACCATCGCTACGTCGAGCCAGAACTCGATCTCAAAGTGCACCAGATGTGTTCGCTTGTGCAATTATTCCAGCAAAGACATTGGCTCAGATGTATTTATTTTGTGTGTGTGCATGTGTGTGCATACGGTCTTGTTGGAGCTGTAAATGTCTTCCATTTGAGCTTCTGGCTGACCTTCTAGCTCCAAGTTTTTCATGTTTAGCCTTTCCCAGTGTTCTCACCTTCCTTGCCAAGTCAGCTATAGTTTCTCCATGTGTCTTTCAGTTGATTGTTTCAGTTTTTCTGCAGCTTTCTTTCCCTCTCATCTCAATAATCTTTTCACGGTCACTGTATATTTTAAAATGATTACATCTAATGTTTTTTTATTCATCTTTTCTTTTTGGCTGAGTCGCTCACTAAAGGACACATAAACAAAACAAAAATAAATTGAAAAGGATAACACGTAAAGTTATTTATTACTAAACTGAAAAATTCAGTAATAAGTAATGCTAATTGAGAGCCAAAAAGAGAATAAGGGGCCGTAATAGCTAGCTTAAAATATAGCTAACAATTCAGATTGTTATCCAGTTTTGTGGATAAACTGTGTGCTAAATTTGTGTCTAAACAGTCAGAATTATTAGCTAAATATAATGGGTGAAAAATCGAAAATATATATTTTTAATAATAAGTAAATAAAAAATTTGAAATTTCCATCTAAAAGCATGGCTTGTTATTCTATACCGTTAGCTAGCACTAGTTAGCAGCTAAAAGAGTATAGGCTAAATATAAAATACAAACAACTGAAATTTTGTGAACAGCTAGTAAACTGTATTGGCTAAAAGGAGAATTTTTTAAATAGAGAAATTTTGGAGGCAAAAATAACATTCATATTCTGCATAGGGATTTTATTTAAACAAAAATGCATTTTATTTGAAATGTCATAAAGAACAACTACCCTACCCACAATCCTATCTGTTACAATGGAAAATATTAACTTAACTTTTAACCATATCAATACTATGAACAAATGAAATATATTGAATTTGAGAACTTTGGAAGTCATTCATTGTGGATTATAAAATTTGCAACGAACAGTTTCTTCACTGTCAAAAGTAATTAAGTAGACAGTCTTGTAACTTAGCCTTTTTGTTCATGTTCCTTTACATATATATTTTTTTATTTTTAAGTCCAAATGGTCATAATACACCTTGTAGCTGATTGGTTTGGAAGTTTTATAACATTCAATCTTCTAAAAAGTCAGTAGATGAACATAAAACTGAAATAGTCCAGATCCAGTTTAAAGGCATTTTAAATAAAGATAAAGAAGTGTGCTGGCTTCTGAGTTGAGTGATCTTTTTCATCTGATCTGCCAGATGAAAAAGGTGGGGAACCTGACATACAACTAAAACATATAAATACATATTTATTGTATGACTGAGTTTGTTGTGTAGTCACCTTAGCCTCAATTTCAGTCCATACCCAGTGAGTTCACGCACAGGTGCACACACACACTCGTACAGAACCTTTGGTTAACGTGTCCGTTAGCCATGTCACCTCCCCGTTCCCTTTGCTTCACGTGACATTAGTGCCAGCTTTGTTTTGGTAAATTGCTGCAGTCATTTGCATATGTCTGTTCTGTGCTTAGAAGTTCACATTGTTTTTAATCTGAAAAATATGCTAATGCTTTTGTGTTAGCGGAACGCGTGTGATTGTGCCTTTCTGCGCTGTGTGTCTGTCATGTGGCAGGCCTCGTTATAATAGCACAAGGTGAGGGTGACGGAGGTCAGAGCATGTGCCGAATTAATACTCACTGCAACTATTAAGTCCATTTGCATCTGTCCGTATGCCGCTGCAAGCTGAAGTGGCGCCCTGAGAACAGATTCTCTCTTAACCGCAGCGGTGTTCATTTGGACTGGTTGTTTCAGTGGCCACAGAGCAGCAAGGACTGTGAAACATAAAATAAAACATAAAAACATAAAACTGCGATGTGATAAACTAGGAGACTTTCACAGAATGCCCCTGGGCGTCAGAGTAGGGAGGGAGTTGACCCTGCATCAGCACCAATGTGACCTATGTGTTAACTGGAGATTACAGTGTATTAGCCAGGGAAAACAACTATTTTCCTGCTGGGCCATCACCACCGCTGATTTAAAAAAAAAAAGGAATGCATTTTTTGGGGGGAGAAAAACTGCAAAGATGAAGAAAGGAAGATGATTGTGTGATGAAAAACCCTGTCACTGATAATTTACTGCATGGCACCTATTTACTCAGGAGACCTCAATAATTAACTCACTGTTATAACTGTGGTAAGGGTGGGCGGATAAATCCAAATATCAACAGTATTGATGCCAACGCTGGTATTAGTACTGGATCGATACTCGTGCAATAGAATCTGTTTCTATTCTCTAAGTTCACTATTTTTTAGCCTATAGCGCAGAAGTTGAGCCAGAGTGCTTTAGAGACATGCACATTTAAAAATACATTAAAAGCTGAAAGGTGTGTTTTCTTAAGTGTTTAGTATTATTAATATCACACTGATTTAGTGGTCATTAAAATGTATTGGTATTATCATGGGCAATACAAGCCCTGTATTTATGTGGCACTGGATTGATACCTGAATTAGCAGGTACTAGCACTACTGATGAGTTTGCTTATGTAGCTTCTCTTATTTCATTGCTTAAATCTACGAGCTGAGAGTATTTATGAGTGTATTTATTACCTCCACCTTCTTCCATTTTTCTTTTCTTTGTTATTAAAACTATTTTATTATTTATCCTCACTTTCATTTTTACTTACTCTAATTTTAAACACTGTAAGCTGGTGAGAACACACATTAGCAGGATTCTTATCACATTTTTAAAGCAATAATTAGTACTTTCACTGGAAATGAAAGTAATAAATTCACTAAAATTGGAGGCGTAAAAAAGATGATGTGATCAAAGTTTAGGGATAGCTAACAATCTCCCATCTTTTATTCTCCTCCCTTTCACTCTCTCCTCCACTCAGTCGGTTTTTTTAAACACTTAATATCCTCCTGCCTATTTCTCTCTATAAAGTGTCTCCTTTCTCTTCTTCTGTGCTCTTGCCTCCAATTAAATGCGTAGGCGTTTTATCCTATGATTAGTATCTTGGTTGTTCAGTGGGCAGGCTCATTATCTATGCGCCCTGTTAGTAAAAGCCTTAACGATGCCTAACGAGATGTCTAATCAGGCTGGTTTTAGCCACAAAGGGCTAATTGCAGCTGTTGCTTCTGTCCTCCGTTGAGGCTGAAAGAGGCAACGGGAAAACCTGTTTGGATTGTTGGGTAATTTTTAACACACAAATACAAATCCACACAGCATTATCGGCTGTTTCACAGTGATGCGTGTGTGTGTGTGTGTGTGTGTGTTTCACAGGGGGGGGCCTCTCTGTGGCTCCTTGTCATCACAGAGCTGCAGGTTTGATATGGCAGGATTGCAAAAAGGCCTGAGACGCACACACACACACACACACACACACACACACACACACACACACACTGAAGCTCTGCTACAGTTCACAATATGAGCGCCTAACTGGGCAGTAGTACAAGTAAGCACAATGGAGTGTAGCGCGTGTTTGTGTGCATTTGCGCATGTGTGTGTTCAGAGCTCTTTGTTGATGTTCTCTCAGATTCTGTGCCAGCATCACATCCATCTGTCTCCATAACACAAAACACACACACACACACACACAGGAATTAGTTTTCTGTAAATTTAAAACCAGATCAGGAGTGACCATATTTTATTTTCACTGCCACAACATTTCAGAGAAATCATTTGAAACCACGTGCAAACTTGCAAGACACGGCAAAGTGTTACACTTAGAGAAAACATAGGAATGTCACACACACACACGGCTGCAGAATCAATGAAACTGTACTACACGAAGGACCCTCATTTATGCAGATGTAATGCAATGATCTGCTATAATGATGTTCTGATTATATTCACTATTTAACAGCTGATTAAAAAATGTGGAGAAGCTTAATAAGAAGTGAACTTACATGAGAAACAATGCAAGCCTGAATAAAATTGTAAAAAAGTAAATATTACCATAAATCAATTTGATGAAATTTCAAATGTTGTCAAATGTAAAAATTTCTGCAAAAAAGAATGTTTTTTATTAATGTTTTTTTAAGAGGCATAGATGTTGAAATCAGTCAGAAAGCCTGTCATAATCTTGCTGTATTATCACATGTACCCATTTTTACATTTTTTTTATTATTTGCTGTTTTTGCCATAGAAAATCATCAGCGCCTCTATAACAGGAGCAGCATTTTTGCAGTGTTAGGTCACCAACACTTGAATTGATCAAAGAGTTCCTGGTAATATTACAAATTTAGAAAACATTAAAAGCCTGAACGAGTGCAGGAATCTGTCACAGAATGACACTTCATTATTTCTCATTTGTAATGTGTGAATGCGCCGTTTTTTAAATTTGTAGATTTCAGACCAAGCTCATATTAAATTGACTCAGATTCGCTTGTTTTCATAACAAGCAAAATTAAAGCGACAAGGGCCTTTTGTTGATATGAAGCCTTGTTGTTTTGACTACTCTTACGCATGAACTACTTATTTACAGACACACTGCATTTTACACCACAAATGAACCATTATCTTAATCACCTGTGTCCCCTGATGCTATTTCCCCCCTCTTTTGGTTCATATCAGTGCCTGTTGAATTGGTTTGAGCGTGTTGCAGTTGCCACATTTGGCCAGTAGGTGGGGACATGTTTAGCTCTCTGCCGGTGTGCTGCACCTGGCATTGGTCTCCTTTGTAGGGTACAGTTTTAGGGTTCTTTAAAACGGCTTTGAAAAACGGCTTGTTTTTAAGAAAAAGGGTAACAGACATATATGTTTTTTTAAAATTAATATATTTTTTTTTTTTTCTGTTTGTCGGTGCAACCCTTCAAGAGACAATCCAGAGGGCATATAGGCTGCTGTTCATTATTTCTCTTGGTGAAAATGATCAACGAAAGCTACTCCTTGCTGTTGTTTTTAGCCAATTTTTCTTGAGTGACTAAAAATATAGTTATTTATCACTTCTCTTGTCTTTCAGCCCAGTTCTCCTGAGGCTCTCCTGGAGTGTATTTTATTTGTCCTGCCTGAGAGCGCTTATCCGATGGCATCTCTTTCGGTGTGTGTGTTTGCATGTGTGTGTGTGTGTGAGAGAGAGTTCAGTGGGTCCTCTTTTGTTCAGTTCAGTAAGTATGTCTCTGTGTGTGTTGACCTGATAATCTGTGTGCTTTATAGAGTGCTGTTCACACATCGGTCTCCACTCTGATCCCAAACCCAAACACAGTCCTCCCCACCCTCACCCACCCCTCCTTTATCAACCCACAGACACACTCTGACAAAATATCCCTCCATCCTGTGATTAATCACTCTTTTCTCCTACATCCCACTTCTTCTGGTGCGGTAAACAAATGGGAGAAAACGCAAACCCTGATTTGATTTTTTTTTTTAAGCAAGCTCAGTCTTTCTATTTTCCGAGAACTGAGTCATGATGACTTTTCTTATTTGTAAATCGGTGTTTTCTGAATTAATCTATGTAGTCTCAGATGTCTGTCTCCCTCTCTTTCTGTCGCTCTTTCCCCAAGGCCAGTCATGCCGATCACACATTAAATCCTGCACCAATCCTAAAATCAAACACAGATTCTTTATCGGAGAACACACTCCCTCATAATCCCAGGATAACTACACCTGTGAGTGCTTCTGTGATTTTGTGTGTGCATTTGTCCTGTGCTAATTGTCTGAGTGGGCTCCTGTTCATGGGGAACAGTAATAATGTAAAGAAAACAGCACAAAGTAGTTAGCTGGTATGTTTTCCTATAGAGAACAAGTATTTTCATTCAGGCAAGATCTCGAATGTAAATCAGAACTTCATTGTCTTCCTGATGATAATTGCATTGGAGAAAAGAGTTAGTTTAACTACAAGGTTATACACATTACAAAGATGAGTTCAGATGAATTAACATGTCATATATGTAATAATGTGGTGCGTAGCAGTGTGTAATTGTGCATGTGCAGCTCACATACTCTGTTTAAAAGATGAAAGTTGCCACTGTCTTCAACGCCCCCTTTTGAAGCCTTGAGTTTTTTCTAAGTAAAAGCTATAACCTCTTAGCGAACGCTAGCATTTTTTAGTAAGAGGCATACACAGATACCTGCTACAAGTTCACATTTATTGGATAGTCTCATACTGTAATTAATCACACAGCAGATAATATTATTTGGATGTTTCTTTATACCAAGCCAAATAAATAAATAAATATTTTACAATTCATAACTTGAAATTTCAAGTTAATAAGGTTAAATTTTGAGTTATTGTCTCAAAATTTCAAGTTAACACTGCCAATCACAAAGCACCCCGAATGAGTTCATTTCTATGTTACCTGAAAATAGATGGCACAGAGAAAGGTGCTCTTAATATCCACTAGGGGTAGCATCAGTGAGCTACCAGTGTATAGTAAACATTAAAAAAAAACTGCTCTTGTGCTGATAATAACACCATGCAGTTCAGCTAGTAACACAAGGATTTCATCATTTGTAAAATCACACTGGAAGTACTCCGCAGTTTGCTTATTCATGACCGGCAGCTGTAACATTGTTAGCTTAGCTGTAGCTTTGGTAGCTTAGCTGTAGCACTGGTAGCTAATGCCTTCCCAGACCCAGAATACCAAGAAAATTACCTTCACAGAGATTCCTGACAGGCAGAGTTGTCTCAAAATTTTTCTTATTACCTCTAAATTTTGCAAAAACAAATAAATAGCAACACATCAGTGGTGAAAACAAGCTTTAATCAGGCATTAGCATTAAAAATAGGTTCTAAAAGGCACCAACACTACAAGCAAGCTCAAATAAACAAGGTGAAGCCTAGAAGTGGGTACATTGGCTTGTGTTTGTACTCATGTGTCAGTCAGCCATGACGCCTTAAAATTGAAATGACTAATCAACACATCCTCCGGTAGGTTGTGATATAGTCATGATCTGCTGATTTGAGTTGCTTAACATTAATTTTTAATCATTTATCATGTGCCTGTGACCCAACAGAGAATCCCCAATATTATCTCATGTTCCAAAACATGGATTTTCATCAGTTCACTGATGCATTTGAAGGTTGTAGGGTTGGTGGAGGAATAAGTGGTGCTCAATTGCACATCATTTGTAAGATATGTTATTAGAAAGCTTTTCACTTCGTTAGGTTTAAGGATTACTACTTGTTACTTGGCTGCTATGTCTTTTAAAGTTTTAAAGCTGGTTGTCAAAATGACACCTCCCATATGTTTTTAACCTAAAATAAATGTGTATATCCGACATGAACTGTGTTTCCTCTTGAGATGCATTATTTAAACATTGACCCAAAAACAAACACAGTCATTTCAGTTCATGAACACAAAAAATCAGTTCATTTTCAAAAACATCTGTGAGACCAGGTGAACATAAACCAAACGTGTTGGCTGTACCAGGCTGTAAACTTGTATATTTTGGCTATTTAGTTGAGCATCTTGACCTTGAAGTCTATGGGGATCCATTCTCTCTGATACTGCAAAGACAGGACGGGTATTGCCGATACCGATAGCAGTGTGTCGTGATTTATGAGATGAACCATCATCAATTTACAAATTCTGAGCACATATTAATGAAAACTAAGTAATTTTATACAGTATAATACAATTCAGTGGGCTACATGGTGAACTTAGAGGATAGAAACAAAGTACTGATCCTATCACACTAGTATTGATCTGACACTGATACCAGCGCTGGTATCGACACTATTGATATTTGGATCGATCCGTACACCTTGAATGGGGATTGACTCAATTTTTGGAGCCAGCCTCAAGTGGCCCCTAGAAGAACTGCTGCTTTTTAGTACTTTAGCCCAACTGATGACGACTGACTTTCTTTAATGTTTGCTACAGTGTAACCTTTCTATAACTTCTGCTTCACGCTCATCTTTTTTTTTTGCTGCCTTCAGTTCAACAGTTAAAGGAGTGCTGGAGAAAATACTGTTTGGGGATATTACAGGGCTGGAACACAAGGCTAAGACGATTATTTTAGGAGGGATACACTTCATTTTGTACTTTTTTCAGTGTACAGGCAGCAAGGTGAAGTCCTAACTAAAAGAAATAACAGCCGTGGTGCAACGCGACATGCACGGATTGATTCAAAAGTGCATTTCCCCGGGCCAACCTGGGGATTGTTAATTCATGCCGATGAGCCAGAGCAGAAATAAATGTCTAATGATTAAATGGGTTGCGCTGAGGTTTCCTTGTTGATGTCAATTACATCTTTAATTAGTGCATGTGTAATGTAAATACAGTCTGTTTTGATTGCTCCTGCGCCTCCTGTCCCACAGTAAAACAGATTTTCTCCCTCATTAGGCAGTCACTCCTTCAAGTGCCTCGGTCCCCCAGGACCTGCCCCCGGACGAGGCTGTGTGTGCGCTTCTGAGTATGAATCTGTGATGGCAAAAAAATAGAAGAAGAAGAAGAAAAAGAAAGACAGAACATATGGATCCAAGGTAATGTTAAGACATTTAGAAAACTAAAGGAAATTACATGGTTGTAAAAAGTCCCAATTGTTTTTTTTCTATTGACACATTTTTCATCTGCCTCAGAATACACCAAAAAGCCTGTAACCGCCAGCCTCCTTTTATGCGTCGCAGTCTACTGACCTATTCTCTTCAGTCAAACTCTGATTGCTCCTTTAGTCGCTTCCATTGTTGAGGATGCCATTATTTATGTCTCGTCATTATTCCCGGGGTCTTGTGTGAATGCCGAGGCACAAAAAAAGAAACAGGACTATTTGAATAAGCAAGGTTAAAATGTCCCTCAAACACCATGAAAAGATTTCTTTTCTAAGAATTTGCAGCATTTATGTGAACACGAGCGGACAGAGTGGTCGACCACGCCGTTTTCACAGGATCCAGACGTGCAGGTGTTTGAGTCTAAGTCTGCCTCGATGCATGACGGGCACAGTGTGGACTGTTAACAGCCTTTCAAAGCCTCCGCAAGTGGAAAGTTTGGGGGTTTTGGAGGGTTTTTTTTTTTGCGTAAGTACAGCAAAGTGCAGATGCAGAAGACAGGAGAAAGAAGGACAGTGAGACAGAGCGTGAGAAGTCACATAAAAAGAGCTCTGAGAGTTCAAAGAGGGACAGAACTGCTGAGGAGAGGGAAACAGAAGGGGTAATAACAGCAAGTTCGCGAGAAAACAAGGGAGAAAAAGTGGGAGAGGTGCCATGTGTTGCACACCTGAGCCCTGAGAAAAGGAGGGAGAGATGGGGCTGGAGGGGTGGCAGAAGGATGTGGACGAGATGGAGGAGGAGGAGGAAAGCGTGTGTGTGTGGAGGGGATGATGGGAGAGAATCAGTTCCACTACACGCTCATTACCACCTATTCATCTGGAAGACATCTTTGGACAGATCCACTGCTGGCTCACTCGGCCACGCTGGCTCTCGTGTCCCTGTGTGTGTGTGTGCGTATGTGTGCGTATATGCCTATGTGTGGGTGTCTTAATGTGTGTGAACACTGTACGTATGTCTGCCTTTGTGTTTTCCCCCTAATTCTAATAAGATAAATGGCTCTATAATCACCCATATTTACATTCAACCTCTGCTCTTTGCAAGTTTCACGCACGCCGCATGACTTCCTTTCTGCTGCCCCGCTCTTACTTTGAAGGCAGTGAGCGCAATTAGTCCTCTTAAACATGAAAAACACACGAGTGCTAATGTCCTCTCAGGATAATGGAAGCTGATGTTTGACATTGTAGCACAAGGTCTCTCATCAGGCCAGTTTAGGCCTTTAAATATCACATGCAGCACTGAGTTTGCTGCTTAAGAACCACAGAAAGCCACTCATGGGTACAAATGATCAAAGACATCCTTACTGGGTTGAATGCCATAATGTGCATATGGTCATGTATGTGTAATGCATGTAGAAGTAGAAAAACACACTGAGGAACGCTATCAGTCGTGGACTGGCCTCCCCAGAGCCCAGACCTCAACACTGTTGAAGCAGTGTGGGATCATGTTGACAGAGAACAGAACAAAAAGTGTTTTTGTCTTATATACCTTATTTCCACGTATGTTTGCACGTGTTTTGATAAATCTCTGCTACCTGTTTCCCGTTTTCAAAATGAGGGATGAATCCAGAGTTTTGCACAGCGCTGTAGCTGGAACTGAAAGCTCACTGAAGTGGAGTCTAAACAAGAACCAGAGGAAAAAAGTTAAAACATTTCATTTGAATCATTTTTGACTACTGGTGAACCAAATTCCTCCACTCCAAGGCCAGACCACCACGCTTGTATCTTTTTAGCGTCTCACTAACTTGTTCTGTGTGTTTTTATGGACCGCCTTCAGAAGCATAAAAAGCCCTTTGTGCTCCAGATCCCTCTTCCCTCAAAACTCTGAATAGACGGTTAACCAAAGACAAACTCAAAACCACAGACCTTATGACCAAAGTCAAACTCAATCCACTTCCCACCATCACAATTAAAGCAGGCTGTATCCAATAACCTGTTCCAGTGCATTACAAAGCATATAAAGTTTCAGAATATGATCAATCAAGCCTTTGTTACACTTGCTAAAACTGTCTTCATGCACTCTTCCTTGCCTATTAAAACTTTTTTTTTCGTGTGTACATCACCAACCATATGCATGTGCGCATTTGTGTGTGTGTGTGTGTGGTGCAGCTGGCAGCCTTGCAGACAGGTGGGCAGGCAGCACTTCCCTTCCAAAGAGTCGTAGCCTCACAAATGTTCCCTCCTACCCTGTCCTTCCCTCTCGCTCCTCCTCCCCCACATCGCCTTCCTCCTCGTCTCGTTAGCTGCTGTTTTTTTAATGCGCTGTCCCAATCTGGAGGGACATATGTAGTCGCACATTTTCCCCCCTTTGCTCAGGCTCCTAAGAAATTGTCCCACATAAATACTGCAAATTAGCGAGACCAAATGGCCTTTTATGATTTCTTCTGTCACCAAAACGATTTGAAATAGCGGCTTTTATTTGCTCTCTGATGTACATCTGTTAACGGGAATAAACAAGAAAACAACAACAGATTTTTGCATGCGAGCGCATGTTAGTGTTCAAAAGAAACAAGATAAACCGAAGATAAACAGTGTGTGTGTGTGTGTGTGTGTGTGTGTGTGTGTGTGTGTGTGTGTGTGTGTGTGTGTGTGTTTGTGTGTGTGTGTGTGTGTGTGTGTGTGTTGTTATCAAAACTTTTACACTTCCATACAGTGTTGAAATTGTGGTATTTCTTTCTTTTTTTTTTACAGTTATACAGTTATTCTTATTTTAATGGGGTTTTTTTTTAAGGAAATCAAGGCAAAGGTAAGTAACATCATTGATATCCATGTCAATGCACAGTGACATTCCCAAACTGGGATGTTCCTGAATGGATTTCCTTCCTTAATAGAGCTATTGTGCTGGAACCAAAGGCTGGCCCTGCCGAGACACACACAAAGTCACCCCGCCAGCTTGAGCATTTGTCCATATGTGTGTGTGTGTGTGTGTGTGTGTGTGTGTGTGTGAGGTCCAGACTAATGTGCCAGAGCCCTCTGCCCCTCTCTCCATCTGCTGAAGCCCCCCAGGCTGGACCAAGGTCACTCCTCTTCTCTCCTTTTACTGTGGATATGTGCATGTATTGGTGCACATGTGTTTTAGCGTGTGTGTGTGTGTGTGTGTGTGTGTGTGTGTGTGTGTGTGTGTGTGTGTGTGTGTGTGTAGGGGCAGTGAGAGGTATGGTGGAGCTAAAGTGCATATACCATAGGAAAAAGGAAGAGGGGAGTAATAATTATATACAGTCATGGTTAAAACAAAGTACACCTGCTTTCAGTCATCAGGTTTTATATAACAGGACATAATATGAGGTAAATACAACTGCAAATGAACAACAACACATTAAATATTACTAGAGATGGCACGATACCACTTTTTTATGTGGTACCGATACCGATATCATAACTTTGGATATCTGCCGATAACGATATGAATCCGATATAGTGTGTTTTTTAATCAATAAAACTGTTTTTTTTAATATCTTTCTGCATTTTGTATAAGTTCATACTCAAGTTTAAATAAACAACAACACTAAAGCTATTCTGTTATACCTGTATGTAAAAAATACACTGCACCCAAAATATTTCATAGTTCAGCAATACTGATCAATCTAATAAACTTAAACCTGCACCATCCTCCCTACTCTGGTATTTTAAAGAGTACTTAGCAGAAATATTAAGCAACCTAACTAATAGGGTTGGAAACTCCCAGCAAAAAAAAAAAATAGGGAACCACCCTCCACCTCATGATGCTTAATCGACATAATCAAAGGAGCTTGCAAAGAAAAGCGTCTGGACTTCTTTAAGTTGCTTGAAGACGTTTCACCTCTCATCCGAGAAGCTTCTTCAGTTCTAAGGTCAAATGGTGGAGAGTCCCAGATATAAACCTAGTGGGAGTGACCCCCCACAGAGGGACAAAAGGACCCCCTGATGATCCTCTAATCGCGTGAGCCAAGATGGGAAACTGGGCGTGGGTCCCAATCAGCCAGAGTTTCGGGTGTGTTCATTGTGAAACCTGGCCCCACCTTATCATGCGAATTCCTGAGGTCAGATGGCCCAGGATGTGAGTGGGCGTTAAGGCGTCTGGGAAGGGATCTCAAAACTGGATTATAGATGGCAGAGAGTTGGTGTCGTAAACCCCCGCCTCTGTTCAAAGATGGTCGCTCACAGTGGACATAGATGGCTTCTTTCACTCCTCTTTCAAACCATCTGTCCTCTCTGTCCAAAATGTGAACATTGGCATCCTCGAAAGAGTGTCCTTTATCCTTAAGATGCAGATGGACTGCTGAGTCTTGTCCTGTGGAGGTGGCTCTTCTGTGTTGTGCCATGTGCTTGTGAAGTGGCTGTTTGGTCTCTCCAATGTAGAGGTCTGGGCATTCCTTGCTGCACTGTACAGCATACACCACATTGTTAAGTTTGTGTTTTGGCGTTTTGTCTTTCGGGTGAACCAGTTTTTGTCTGAGCGTGTTGCTGGGTCTGAAATGCACCAGGATGTCGTGCTTGGAGAAAACTCTCCTGAGTTTCTCTGATACACCGGCTACATAGGGGATGACAATGTTGTTGCGTCTGTCCTTCTTATCCTCCCTCGCTGGTGTCTGGTCTTCTTTTCTGTGCCTCTTTGCTGACTTTAAGAACGCCCATTTAAGATAGCCGCACGTTTTGAGTGCTTCCTTTACATGTGTGTGTTCCTTCTTTTTTCCTTCAGGCTTAGAGGGAACATGTTCTGCCCGGTGGTGTAGGGTCCTAATTGAAGGAAAAAATGTCCATCCCGGTTTTCCCTCCAAGGCACGAGCAATAAGCAGAGTTCTGTCCTTTCCTTCTAAGATTCCTAATTATTTAAAGTAACACTCAGGTATGCCATTCAGCTGGGTTAGTTACGACGTCGGGAGCAGCTTGGGAGAACAAGGAAACACAGACTGCTTCAGGTTGTCTTCCCAAATCGACTCAAAGGTTTATTTAGTACATAACAGCTTATATAGAGGAAAAAAAGGTTCGTGTGTCAGCAAGTTCTCAGTTCAAACCGGTACAGACCAAATAAGGAAACGTCTTCCTGCCTTGTGAGCAAAGAAGTATCCTGTGTGTAGTTTATCAGTTCAGCTACAATTTATGATCATCCCAGCAAAATACACTCCTAGACATAGAATACAGAGTTCTTTCATTAGTGAATTCTGAAACAAACCACCTGGCCTTTAACGAGCCTTTTTCTAAGAGATAAAGAAGGGAGGATGGGAGTAAGGAAGTGGTCTCGTCTCTGTGGTGTTTTCGACCTTGGGGTACCAGCTTGTGAGTCTTACACATTAATTCTTGGGTCACAGAGAAAGAGAAAAACAACTATTAAATGGGCCTTATTGAGTAACTCTTTTCTGTATAATATCACAATAAAACAATATCCTGTAAATGCTACCGTGGTATCAAAATATCACAACACTAATTACTCCAAGTTTGTGTTCCAAAGGGTGATGGGAGTCAAAGAGGAGGTACTGGTCCGTGTGTGTGGGCTTCCGGTAAACTTCGATGTTGAGTTTGCCGTTCTCTTCAATGTGCACAGCGCAGTCCAGGAAAGACAAACAGTTGTCAAAAGGACAAAATTATTGACCGCCTTACATATCACCGTCTTTACCCAGGGGATGCCACTACCAAAAGGAAGCCAAGCCCTGCCACCCTTTACAACAAAACAAGGTGTGATCACAGGGCTTGGCTTCCTTTTGGTAGTGGACAATTGATCAGGAAGCCAAGCCAAGGTAAATGCAGACTACAGATACCATGGCAGTGCCAGGATTGTGAGTGATTGCTGAAAATGTTGAAATGTACTCACTCACTTTTTATAATTATTTGTAAAAATGTGTACAAATGGTTGATTTTTTGTACTGTTTTTATCAATAAATGTCAGCAACAAAGGACATACACCCATGTGTGTTGATTTCTCCCTAAGATGGCAAACTGAAACACTCCAAGTTGGTGACTTTTGGAGATTTGTTTCCCTGGATGATTGAGAATGCATCAAGATGAAACACAAAAGGAAGCTCACCGCTTTTAGCAGCTCCCCCACCCCCTCATCCACACACCCCCACTCCCCTCCCTCCAGAATTCCCAGGTAACAACCCAATTTACATATGAATGACTAGCCAATTTAGCTTCCACTTGCCTGAAGCTAAAGCTTAGCTAAAAGCCTACCAGCCATTTGGCTGGTGGCGGGTTTTAAAGGTAGAAAGGTAGAAGCCTGGGACTGCCAGTGTTAAGGATAAAGGACACTCTTTCGAGGATGCCAATGTTCACATTTTGGACAGAGAGGACAGATGGTTTGAAAGAGGAGTGAAAGAAGCCATCTATGTCCACTGTGAGCGACCATCTTTGAACAGAGGCGGGGGTTTACGACACCAACTCTCTGCCATCTATAATCCAGTTTTGAGATCCCTTCCCAGACGCCTTAACGCCCACTCACATCCTGGGCCATCTGACCTCAGGAATTCGCATGATAAGGTGGGGCCAGGTTTCACAATGAACACACCCGAAACTCTGGCTGATTGGGACCCACGCCCAGTTTCCCATCTTGGCTCACGCGATTAGAGGATCATCAGGGGGTCCTTTTGTCCCTCTGTGGGGGGTTACTCCCACTAGGTTTATATCTGGGACTCTCCACCATTTGACCTTAGAACTGAAGAAGCTTCTCGGATGAGAGGTGAAACGTCTTCAAGCAAGTTAAAGAAGTCCAGATGCTTTTCTTTGCAAGCTCCTTTGACTACGATGACCTGGATGACTGAGAACCTTCACAGACTTAATCGACATAATCAACTTTAATTTGATGCAGGTTGGAAAAAAATTGCACAGAATTAAATTATTTTTCAAGAATAATTAAATAGATTCAACATCGTTCTTCAACAGAACTGCAGACTGCACAGATGGTACCTTCCCAATGGAAAAAGTATTATAGCTTGCTAGGGTATATTAGACTTAATAGTTACTATATACAGTAATGGACTTCTATACATTTTACATCAGATTAAAACTTTGGATGTAAGATTCAGATAATTATTTATTAAAAGCTAGACATTTTAAATGAGAACAAGAAAGAAAAGTATGTCTTTGTGCCCCCTTTTCCCTGTTCATGCCCTATCGGCCCCCCTGGCTAAACTTTGCTAGATCCGCCCCTGCACAGTTACCAGCCGTCAGCTAAGTAGAAAAAGATCCTAGTGTAGAAAGTAATATTAAATAAATTCTAACAACAGCTTATCAAGCTTAAATGTGCTGCTGTTGTTCAGCCGCTGGTTTCCTCTTTCTGGTGCAAAGTGGGCCAAAAACAAACAAGAGAGACGGACTTGCGACAGAAAAGCTGATCAGCTGATCATTGATCAGTTTCATGATTGTAGTAGCAGCAGGAGAGAGAGAGAGGCAGTCGCTCCATATATCCGTTGTTAAACTTAACGCGGGAATGCTTTACAAACATTCAGAGGTGAACTTACACACTTGCTTTACTTCTCTCTGGGATAACTTCCTCGGAGATGAAATGCTGGTTTGGTAGCGAGGCTACAAATACACACAGCCGCTCTATCACGTGACCACACTGCTCCGACGTGCTACGGTTATGAGCCGAGTTACGCCGTGTCGCAAGTTTTGTGAGGTGCTTTTTTGATATTTAATGGATCGGATTACATTTTTTATTTCTCTCCGATATCCGATCCAGTAATTTACGTCAGTATCGGACCGATACCGATATGTAATATCGGATCGGTCCATCTCTAAATATTACGTTGCATATTTTTTGTTTAAGACAGGTGAAGCCACAATACAGTGGCTGGAAAATGTAACTTTGCCTTCACTCTGTGATTTAATAGCTTGTAGGCCCAGCTTTAGCTACAGTAACTTGAACTAATGGTTTTCTGTCTGACTTTTTCAGTCTCTTGCATTGTTGTGGAGGTATTTTGGCCCGCTCTTCCTGATAGTGTTGCTTCAGTTCATTGAGGCTTGCAGGCATTCGTTTACGTAAAATTCTGTAGGTCTCACCAGGTCAAGGTCTGCACTCAGAGTGGGTCATTGCAACACTTTGATTCTTTTCTGTTGTTGATTTTCTGATGTGATCGGGATCATGGTTCTTTTGCATGACCCAATTTGGTCAAAGCTTTAGCTTTCAGACAAACGGCATCACATCTGACTCTAGAATACTTTGGTAAACAGAGGAGTCGACTCAATGACTGTGAGGTGCTCAGGTCCTGTGGCTACAAAGCAAGCACAATCATCACACCTCCATCACCGTGCTTCACAGTTGGTATGAGGTGTTTGTGCTGATATGGTGTGTTTGGTTTACATGGTGCTGGCTTCTATCCAAAGGACATTTTTCTAGAAGTCTTCTTGTTTAATCTGATGAGACTTTGCAAACATATGTGTTCTTTATAGAGTCAAGAAAAAAAATATTTTCCAAGATGGCGCCACAGTAGGCAGACTGTTTCCTCAGCTCCCAGCTTTTTCCTTTCCTTTCTGTTTTTTCTTGTACTTTAAGCATTTTTTACCCGACACTCTTAGTCGTGTTTTATTTGTTGTGCAAAGGGACATGGACCCACAAATTTTCGTGAGAGTAGTAGTATGTCTTCTACTCTTTTTGGGACTTTTTACCACCACTTCTGGAGAATCTGTACGCCAAGCCATTGTTTACAGTAGGGAGCAGCTGCTAGAACTGGGCAACAGGAAAGTACTCCCGGAGGAGCGACCCAAGATTCCGAAGGAATTACGATGTTGGAGGAGGGGATGCAGGGCTGGAGTGAAGTACCAGGAAAGAAGGAGACGGTACAAACCAAGCATTCCATCCATTCTCATGGGTAATGTGTAAGATCTTTACCCAACAAGATGGAAGAGCTAATTGTGCTAACCAGACTGCAGTGGGAGTACAAGCAGAGCAGCCTCCTCCTGTTTCACTGAGACATGGCTCATGGACCACACACCGGACTCTGTCATAACTCTGGATGGCTTTCAACTGGTTAGAGTGGTAAGAGGAGTGGTGGGGGACTAGCAATGTATGTCAATGAGAGATGGTGTAACCCGGGGCACATTACTGCGAAGGAACAGAGCTGTACCAAAGACATTGAACTGTTGGCAGTTAGCGTCCGGCCATAACACCTGGCCAGGGGATTTTCACACGTTATTGTGCTGACTGTTTACATCCCACCCTCGGCCGACGCTACAGCAGCCTGTGAGTACATTCACTCCACTGTCTCTCAGCTACAGATGGCACATCTGTGCCTCATTATTATCTCTGGGGACTTCAATCATGCCTCACTATCTGTCACTCTCCCTAACTTCTCCCAGTACGTTGACTGCCATACAAGGGACAGCAAAACCCTGGATCTATTGTTTGCCAACACAAAGCAGGCTTACAGTGCATCACCCCTCCCCCCGCTTGGCCACTCAGACCGCAACCTGGTCCTTCTCCACCCCACCTACAGGAACCCCCCCCCCCCCCCCCGAAGAAGGTGATAAGGGTGTGGTCTGATGAATGCACTGAGGCCCTAAGAGACTGTTTTGAATGCACAGACTGGCAGGAACTCTGCAAGCCTCACGGTGAGGACATCGACACCCTCACCCACTGCATCACGGACTACTTTAATTTCTGTGTTGAGAACACTGTACCTGCCAAGAAGATACAGTGTTTCTCAAACAATAAACCGTGGGTCACCCCAGAACTGAAGGCCCTGCTGAACAAGAAGAAGAGCGCTTTCTGGTCAGGAGACAAGAAGGAACTTAAGGAAGTCCAAAAGGATCTTAAATACAAGATCCGAGAAGGCAAGGAGTGCTTCAGGAGGAAGATGGAAAACCAACTCCAACAGAAAAACGTCAGAGAAGTCTGGAGGAACATGAAAAAAATCTCTGGACACTTCCAGGACAATGGAGGAGCCACAGTGTCTGCTGGGTCAACGACTTGAATCCGTTTTTTAACAGATTTGACAATAGCCCACTTATCACCTCTCCCACCCCCCAGGTTCCATTAACCCCCCTCCGGGTGCACCTGAGCTCTCCTCTCACCACAACCCTGCTTCACCCCTATCCACACATCTACCCACAACAAAGCCAGCCCCACCCCCCACTCCAGCCCAGCCTCACATCTACTTCACAGCTGATCAGGTGAGAAATCAGCTCAAGAAGACAAAGGCAAGGAAGGCAGCAGGTCCGGATGGAATATGCTCCAGACTGCTCAGGGACTGTGGAGACCAGCTCTGTCAGGTGGCCCTGTGCATCTTCAACCTGAGCCTGAACTGTGGAAGACTTTCTGTGTGGTTCCGGTGCCAAAAATCGCACACCCCAGGAAGCCCAACCACTTCAGGCCTGTTGCCTTGACTTCTCGTCTGATGAAGACCATGGAAAGGCTCATCCTGCACCACCTTCGGCCACTGGTGGGCTCAGTGATGGACCCCCTGCAGTTCGCCTACCATTCTGGAATTGGGGTGGATGACGCTGTCATCTACCTGTTACACCGATCCTCTCTCACCTACAGCAGGTGGGGAGCACTGTGAGGATCATGTTTTTTGACTTCTTCAGTGCTTTCAACACCATCCAACCTGCACTACTGAGATGGAAGCTGGAGGGAGCCGGAGTAGGCAAACAGCTGACTGCATGGACCATCGACTACCTTACCAACAGACCACAGTATGTGAGGCTCCATGACCGTGTGTCCGAGGTGGTAATCTGCAGCACGGGGGTACCACAGGGCACGGTTCTCTCACCTTTCCTGTTCAGCCTTTACACTTCAGACTTCTGTTATAATTCGGACGATTGCCATCTACAGAAGTTCTCAGATGATACAGCCACTATTGGATGTGTATCAGACGGGAATGATCAGGAATACAGGGGGGTCATCAGTGACTTTTTTGGCTGGTGTGAGACCAATGTACTCCAAATCAACGCCGGCAAGACAAAGGAGATGATCATAGACTTCAGGAGGAAGTCAACCCCTATCACACCGGTGAACATCCAAGGGAAAGACATTGAGATAGTGGACTCTTATAAGTACCTGGGTGTTCACCTCAACAATAAACTGGCCCTTCTTATACAGGATGCCTGTATTTGTAGTCCAGTCCAGAGTCGACTCCACCTGCTGAGGTAACTGAGGTCCTTCGCAGTCTGCAGGACTCTGTTAAGGACATTCTATGACACTGTGGTAGCATCTGCCCTTTTCTATGCAGTGGCCTGCTGGGGGAGTGGATGCACGGACAAGGACAGGAGCAGGATTGACAAACTGGTGCAGAGGTCTAGCTCCATGCTGGGATGTTCCCTGGAGTCTGTGGAGGTGGTTGGCGAGAGGAGGATGTTAGTAAAGCTGACATCCATCATGAACAACCCACATCACCCACTGCATGAGTATGTGAGTGGGCTGAGCAGCTCCTTTAGTCAGAGACTGAAACACCCTTGCTGCAGGAAGGAGCGCTTTCGCAGATCATTCATCCCAACAGCAGTTAGACTCTATCCGGTTGTTCAGGGATGACACGACGAATCCTACTTCCGGGCCTAAAGTAGTCTGCGTTTAATATGGCTTTTGTGTTGTTAACTTGTTTAATGTTATGTATTTTCTTCTATTTGATCTCAAAAAGCTCCTAAAACAGTCAGTGATCACTGTTGACCTCCCTCGGCTTTTATTACCGCTAATCATTTATTTAAGCTCAGTTTTTAAAACCTTAGGATGTAACTACAGCCCAGCCCATGCAGCAGTATATGAATGACTAAGCTCGTATTGTGGATGGATTATCTCAGTTGTTCTCCTGGCTGAAGTTTGGTCCTTTTACAGCATCCTGCCATGCGATTACATTTGTTCCTGACCACCGAGAACACTTACGTTAACTTTTATTGAGTGGAAAAAAGTTAGCTTGTTTATATTATGCTAACATAGCTGTGTCGCTAGCGGTCACGTAGCACATCATTATATACCAGCTAGCCCAACTTCAGTAACCCTACAAACGTCACTGCTGTTTAGTTTTCTGTCTTCATTTATGTTGGAAGTGATAACAGAGCTGTACGTTTTAATTTGTTTCCAAAACCCCGCAGTCAGGACATGCTATATTGTATTTAGATAGAAGCTAGCGAGCTAACTCCCTGCTAACTTCTAACTCCGTTAAATGTCATAAATTCCGTTTTCATGGATGCCTGAATGTTAAACTCAATTGTTACACCTGGTAGAGCAGAACGCTGATCATTTTATTAAAGATGAAAGACTTTAGACAGTTTTTCAACTCTCAGTAATGCCATAGTGATCGTTTGATATATGGACCTGCAGCGGAGTTTAGGTCCAGACACGGCTAGTGACGTCAGACTGAACAACCGGATAACTCCTCAATCACGATGTCATAAGTCACTGGACACTGTGAACATCTGTCTCTCTTCCACAGCATGTCTTTTATCCTGTCTTCCTTCTCTCACCCCAACCGGTCGCAGCAGATGGCCGCCCCTCCCTGAGCCTGGTTCTGCCGGAGGTTTCTTCCTGTTAAAAGGGAGTTTTTCCTTCCCACTGTCGCCAAAGTGCTTGCTCATAGGGGGTCATATGATTGTTGGGTTTTTCTCTGTATCTATGAAGCGCCTTGAGGCGACTTTTGTTGTGATTTGGCGCTATATAAATAAAATTGAATTGAATTGAATTGAATCCACGGTCACCACTTCATGGATAATGGACCTTCCATGTGTATGGACATGTGCAGGTATATATATGTATGTATATGTATACATATGTATATTTAGTGTGTACATGTGTGTGTGTACATGTCTATAAATAGGAATAGTAGTGGTACAATAGTTATGTCAAGCTATATAGTTTATGTCTTCCATATTTCCAACCATATCCATAATCACATACTGTGTATGCTACCATTGTATATAGTGTATTATCTTACTTTTTTCACTGATTGTACTTATTTGTATTTTTGTATTTCCTTCTGATATCTGTACCTGAGCTGAGGTGACGCAAAAATTTCCCCATTGTGGGATCAATAAAGTCCTATCTTATCTTATCTTATCTTATCTTATCTTATCTTATCTTATCTTATCTTATCTTATCTTATCTTAAGACACCTTTCTCCTGGCAGTCCTTCCAAACAAGCCATACCTGTTCAGTCTTTTTCTAATTGCATTCTCTTGAACAGTTTAACATGCTGATTAGACCTGTAGAGTCTGAACTCTTGGATATTTTTGCAGTTTGTCTTAGCATTGCACGGTCTGAACTTCCGGTTTATTTGCTGGGACGTCTACTCCTGGGAAGATTGATAGCTGTTGTGAATGTTTTTCACTCGTAAATAATCTTTCTCACTATGGAATGATGGACTTCAAACTGTTTGGAAATAACGTCATTCTTCCTGGCATTGTGTCAGCACACACTTGAATGCTCCAGTCCAGCAAAACTTCTACTCTCATAGAGGCGCTCACACTTACTGATGATCACTTAATTAAGTGCATTTGATTAGCAGGACCTGGCTGCTACTTACCCTCTTAATTCCTGTGGAAGCAGTAAGGCTGTTTTTATTTTTTTACACACTACTTCAACTTTTTGGCTTCATTCTTGTTAAACAAACAATAACATAACCATACTTTTGGAAGTATACAATCTCATTTCTTGAGAGGGCTCATCGGCCAAGATTAGATTTAATGTTGAAAGGATTACTTGCATTAATCTGTTTTTGATCACACCCAGCCTAAATACACTGCTGAAAGCATTTGCTATGGTCGCCATGAGATGCTGGTTGAGTTACCATCTACACCCATTTAGTCGTTTAAAGGAAACAAATGCACCAGTACTGCAGCAAATGGAACAGTAAAATAGTGGCATTTTTTTTTTTCTTTTAATTCATCCCACATATGGTAAACATAATATTGCAGTGCAGTTTCAATGACACTCACCGTTCTTTTGCTTATTCCCAGTTTAATGGTGTTTACTCACTGAGAGTATTAATGCATGTACATACAGGCAACAATTAGACCAATCTGTGGAGAGTCAGCGAGTAAAGCATAAAAACACACTGTCAATTCATGTCCTTGAAAAATGACACTGATAAACATTTTTAATCGCAATAAAATCTAGGCTTCTGTTCACAGAAAAAAAACCCCTCTCTGATGAACACACACAGACACACACACACAGCAGAAACCAAACATTGATTTAGCGCTGCTCCTTCTCCCTGTCTTAAGACGTGCTTGTTCCCTCCCGAGGGAACAGGCTGGGCATGCTGCCAGACACTAGTCCACTTAGCGGCTAATAGCTCACATAATCACTGCACATGCACGCACATACATACACACATGCACGAAGACACACAGACTATTGCAGTACAGCTACAGACATGGCAATTATTATATCAAATAAAAAGAAATAACCAAGTAAATGCAGGCTAAACGAGTTGCATTTTAGCAGCATTAGAAAGAATTCTCTTTTAGGCCTGAGAGAGTAGTTTATGGCTTAGGTAGAGCATGGTATCCCACAAGGTTAAACAGGTAGCAGTGAAAATCTTTAATACAGCTTTTTCAAACGTCCTAGTTTTATTTTGGATGCTTATTAATTTTTACTTGTCACAGAGAAACTACCAGAGTCAGAATTATTAGCCCCAGAGATGCAAATGGTGATCTTTTTTGGTGAGTAACAGTCTGCAGTCAACAATCTCACACACGTCTTCTAAACAATACCAACCCATTCTTCTTTGGTAAATCCCCCAAGCTCCTCCAGATTTGATGGTCTTCTGGCCAGTAGTTGTGTTTTTCTTTTCATCTCCACATATCCTTCTTTCTTCATTATTCTTTCTAGATTCCCAGTTCCAGACACACTGAAGCATCCCCACAGCATAATACTCCCACCACCGTGTTTTACTGTGTAAATGGTGTTCTTTGGGTTTTAAGCATCTCCCACTTTTCTCCAAACATAAGCAGTGTCTCTGTGGCCAAAGAGCTCGAGTTGTGTTTCATCTGATCAAAGGAGGGGCTTCCTGTAATCCTTTGTTCACTTCAGTCTGGCTTGAAGCCATCTCTTCCGCAGAAGTGGAGTTTTTCTTGTCTGCAACCTTGCAGGGTTCTAGCAATTGTCCTTTTTTAAGACTACATTTGGAACTTGGCGAAGTCATTCACTAGTGTCTTGGCAGTTATTCTGGGGTCTTTAAACACATCTCTGATAAGTCTTTGGCTTCCCACGTCTGCCAGGCTTGTTCTGTACTGTGTAACTGTCTTTAAAGTTCTTGATGATGTCACTCAAGTCTAAACTGATTTCTTTTGATTTTGGCACGATGCTTTCTCAAGTTACACCTCGAACCCTCACTGAAGTTTTTATACTTTTGGAAGATAACCCTTAGTTTTAATTTCATTTTACAACCTTCAAGAATTAGGAAGTTAGTGAACATCATTGCACAGTAGTGGTTTGTACTTTGGCTCAATAAACATGTTGGTGTTCAGGCAACTAAGAAAACTACACAGCAAATTCAAAAGTGTTAGTTTTGGTGTTAGTAGTCTTCTTGCAAACGTAGAGTTAATTTTACTCTAAGTAGAGTCACATTCTTTTAATGTAACTCTGAGGTGTAAAATGATAGTAGTTAAAATCGAGTGTTAAAAATGAGTGTTTCTCTGTCAAATCTGGAGGTGTTACAATGGAAACATTAACTCTTGACCTCTTAACTCTGAACTCCTAGAGGGGCTATGACACCAATAGAGTAAATTCACAGACTCCGCCCCCAGCACCATAGGCTCCAATCGAAGCTGAAGTGAAGCCGTTTCAGAACATTTTGCTCTACATATTTGAGTTGTTTGCCATGCTTGGTAAGTCATTTTTTCAAAGATTGTTTCAATTATTATTATTAGCTTTTACTTCTGTGGCTCTTTGGAGTTGAGACAAAGCTGTGTGAAAGGCATTAGCCATGTTGCTCGCTGATAGCATAATATTCTGTTTTAGCTAGCTGAAAGGTATTGTTTGCGGGCAAATACCACAGCCTTGAAAAAAAGCTTGCATGTGAATTTTCAGTCAAACCTTTGGTCAAATACACCTAAAACAATGTCTAGAATGTGAAATGTTGGTATAATGGTGCTACTTGAAGCCTGAAAATGATCTCGCATAAAAATAAAAAAAAAAACAAGCAAACAGCAGTAGCAGACGTCCTGACTGGGTTCTATGTTAGCATTTAGATCCCTCCAGAGTTTTGTGCACACGGTTTAGGTAAAAATGAAAAAGGTTGAGGTTTTACATTTAGTTCAGTATTACCTGTTGCCGGTGTCCTTGTCTTTTGGGAAAATACTTTACACAAGTAATGGCTCAAAAAGGATTCCTTTTTTTTTTTTACTGTGCTGCAATTGTTTACTGGATTATTTGTGCCATT